>NW_027481131.1:0-228412 GCF_050403485.1 Sporobolomyces salmoneus
CACACGGGTAGCGAGAAGACGAACAGAGGTAGAGTCCTCAGTGTCAACAGGGGTCCAAATTCGAACGCGAGATGTAGAGAGGAGAGGAAGAAAGGAGCTACTCACGAGGTGTTGTCGCTGTCGTAGGCGATTGACGTTCGGTTGTCGAGGTTGAGACGTAGCGTTCGGCAGGCAAGGATTTAGGTCGAAGTCCGTTGTTGTTCTCCTTCTCCCTCCTCTTCTTTCTGTCTCGATTTTTGAACACCTTTTTCCTCGCGCGTTCCTTCTTTTTCTCTTCCGTTTCGACTTTCAGTTCATCCTTGTACCGACTCTTCGCCTGCTCTTCTGCCCTTTTCTCTTTGAGGGTCGATTTTCCCTCGAATATCCAAGTGATGAAACAACCAGGGAACGCCTCTCCGAGTTGGTCCTCGTGTTGTCGCATGGCCATCAATGTGCGGCGTTGGAGTAGCTCCTCGAAGTCTTCAGACGCTAGTTCTCGAGCTTGACGTTCCTTAAGCAACTTGCGCTTCTCCTCCAATTCGAAAGGAACGACTTCGAGGACGTGGTGAGTCGGGAACTGTTGTCCTTGGGGGAGTGGATTTGCAGGGACGTCGTCTCCGTCGTCGTTTCCATCGTTGTCGTCGTCGAGATTGGCAGGGTCTTCGTCCTCGGACGAGGAAGGAGGTGAAGGAGGAGGAGGAGGAGGAGGATTGAAGAAGTAGTTGGCGATGACGGCGAGCGAGTTGGAAAGTTTGAACAACGACTCCTCGCTGAGGCGTCCCCAGAAACCCTTGATTCCCATGACACCGTTGGCGAAGGGGAAGAGGGGGAAGAGAGGGAAAAGGAGGGAGCGTGCACGAGCCGCGTTCGGGGAAGAGTTGAGATGAAACGGAGTGCGAAGTTGTAACGGTCAGAGAGATTGGTACTGGGGAGTAGGTCGAAGTGAGGGCGGAGTGAATTGAAAGAGTCGTAAGCGAAGAGAGGAGGGAAAGGTTGAGTCCACCAGGGATACCTTGGGAAGGGAGAGGGGAAAGCGATGTAGGATTCTAGTTGTTCGAGTAAGTGCAGTGACGAGTGTAGATTGCGCGGGCTGGAGTACTGGTGGAGAGGAAGAAAGGAAAAGAGGGAGGGGTTTTTGCGCTGAATAGAATCGTAAAATCGCCTGAGCGCCGCGGAGCCTCCGAATCGTTATCGACGACGACGACGACGACGACGACGATGAGTTGACGCTAGCAGGATGAGACAGAACGCGATGGACAATGCGGTAACAGTGCAATCGCCATGAAACTCGTGAGCGAATCGAGAGGTTGTTGCTGAGAATCTTTTCGAGACTTTTGTCTCGCAGAGCTGGAGACCTCTAGCATGACAAGTCTCGAATCGCGCTTGAGAAGAGCTCTGAACAATCTCGACGAGAATATTGGATCATATTTCAGCACACGTCGATGTTAATCTACTCGACTCCAACTCATTCTGCATCACTTTCGCCAAATCCGATGACTTTGGTAGCGATCTGCTTCTCGGCGCGAGAGTGTGAATCGAGTGACGCGAAAGAGGAAGAAGCGAGGGAGAGGGGGAGGGAGAAGGAGGAGTTGACGACCGGAAGAGGAGAGCGAACAAAATGCATTCGAAATCGTCAGATTGAGAGCCTGTACAGTGTGCGAGAGCTGAGGGGCTTACAGTACTCACAGCTTATCGGAGACGTCGAAGACAGAGAGGGAGAGCGAGGAGAAAGAGAGGGCGAGAGAAAGGGGTAGATAGAGCAATGCGAAGAGGGTAGAGCGCTCATATTTGGGTCGTTTTATGAGGTGGCTGGAGACGAAGCTACGACTCCACTGCTCTCGGATAGACTGTCCGTCGTCGTCGTCGGTGAGGATCTTTGTCGAAGTCGGCTTCGTCGAGGCGGATACGCGTGCAGTCGTTTCCCGAACTTTCAGAAGGTCGTTGTTCTTGGCGCTCTAGTTATTGTCGAGGTGAGGGAAGGAAGACAATCCACGGGCAAGATGGCCTTGGAGCGGAGAGGGATCGAGATATCGAGAGGAGGGAACAGTTGAGATCGGAGGCTGGGAGAAACCGAGCGGGACTGTGGGTTTCACTTGTCGTCGTCAGGGAGTTGATCTGCATGTGGCACGAATACTCAGGAAGGGATGTATGAATGGGAGAGTGGGATATTGGATTCGAAGGTGAAATGATCTCTAACCTGCGTTCAATCGAGCGAAGTCAGCTCGTCAGACACTCGCTACGTTGTTTCGGAGAGTCTCACCCGGGTTACCCGTTCTCTGACACGCGGCCGCGCAACCAATCAGAGTCTCCCTCCATCGTCCCTCCTGTGTTCGTCCCTCCTGTGTTCGTTCCTCCTGCGCTCTGTAGAGTTGCTCACCTGGTCTCGAGTTCGCTGAAGCGCCTTCTTAGCTGGTTATCGTCGGCGGATGTCGATAAGGCAAGTCGTTTCTGATGAAGGAGAGGGGAGGCGAGCGGTCAGATTCCTGTTGCTGTTGAGCTCTTCGACAAGATGTTGCGCTGTGTGTAGAGAGTCGGTGTGGGATTGGGTGACAGTGTTGAGAGAGGTCGAGAGAGAAGTGGTTTGAGAAGATAGACTCGAGAGGGTTTTCGCGAGGGGAGCTGAAGGAAGGGTTTGTTCCGATTCGAGGGTCTCGGGTGAAGGTGATGTCACGAGAAAGTCTCCTAGCGAGTGTCTCGTATCTCCTAACAGTCTTTCAACATCCAGAAGTCGGCGCTCGAGGCCTTCAACTTTCCGTCTCAGCCGCCAATTCTCGAGTTCCCATTCCCGCTCCGTCACTTTGAATCGTTCGAAGCAGTCCTTGAGCGGTTCGTAAGCACACTCGGAGTAGAGGTGGTCGGTAGGAAGGGTGTCTTGAGCTCCGATGTAGGTACAGCCGAAGGAAGCGTGCGGACACGGAGTCGGAACGAGGGGACACGAGTCGAGGAGGTGAGAGGCGTGAGACGAATAGGGGACGAGTTGAGACCAGTGACGACAGGTTCGAGGTAATGTCGAGGAGGATTCGAGGTGTTCCTAGTGCGGGAGAGATGAAGCCTGGTTTTGCGAATGGACGGAATCAGGTGAAGAAAACTCACGAATGCATCCTGCCCTCGTACTCGCTCCTTACACAGTTCACCCATACTCTCAACCTCTACCCCTTTCCCCGATATCCCGTCATCACTTTCCGCGGCACTCTGTTCGAATTCTCCCGCTTCCCCCAGTTTCGACATTTCCTCACAGTTTCAAGTATGCCTTGCGCATTCTTCCCTTTCATCTCTTGCTTACACTCACTACATCTCACTCTAAGCTCGCGCAAGAAATCCTTCACCTCCCTCACCCTCGGCGCCTCAACCAACTCTTCCCTTCGATTCCAGATTCTTGCCGAGGAAAGGTCGAGTGCTCGATGTAGACAGGTTGTACAGAGGAGATGTTAACATATTCGCGGCATGATTGGATCGGGGAAAGAGAAGCTGGGAATGACATGAGAAGAGCAGCGGGAAGATTAGCTGATATAACTCGGATTCTAGCGGAGAGAATACGTACCAATAGACGCGCATTCTGGCAAGGATAAGATGGTAGTCTTGTCACATTCGCATTGAAGAGGGAAGTCGAAATCGGAAAAGGGTGGAGAAAGAGAGGGCAAACTTCAAAGGGGAGGCCTGGAGGAAAGGGAGCTAGTTGTTGCTACGGTTGGTATTGAGAGCTAACGGTTTTGATCTCTGGAATCTGCTTTGCTGATGCGGTTCCTCAGGAGTGGAAAGCAGCTGTGAGATATGCCGAATGCGATCGCGCGAATAGAGGGAGAATGATCGTGGCGAGGTGGTCCTGTCGTCTTGCTGAATACTCGAGCGAGGTCGTTGTCAATGGGTCTGATCGGACTCTCAGAAGTGGATTGAGCTGTATTCCGATCGTCGGGGTGGAAGAGAAAGGTTGCGCCTGTTTTGGTCTCACCGAGAGAGTAGCGAGCAGCTGAGATTCGAGGGTGAAGGCGGAGAGCTTAGAGTACGGTGGTCAGGTCGTAGAAGCGCGAAGACGAGTCGAGTGTACTCTCGAGAGCGAGTACTGTAGAGCGCACTGAAGGGACGGGCGAGGCGAACTAGTAGCCCTCAGACGAGCGCAATTACGCACGGAGCGCGCGCGCAGATCGTGTACTGAGGCTGTACTCGCTGGTAAAGTTTTCCGGGCCGGGGTAAGCATTACCAGAAGGGTTACCCGCTCGCTCGCGCGACCGGTCGTATACTCTATAACTTAATCCTACAACACGACGCTGAACCGCTTCTTGCTCCGACCCCCTTATTCCACCACGTCCTGGCAGAGTCCTCGTGCAATTACCTCAGGTCTCGTCGTCCATTCTCAGATTTACTCGACGCCCAGTTTCGATAACCGACTCTTCGCAATCTTCCACATGTCGCCTAAATCCCTCTGTAACTCTTTCCTCCAAGGTCCCGAACCTAACGGTTGAATTTTAACTTTCTTCTTCAGCTCAGTGAATCTGATTTCTCCTTGATCTTGCGAGGGAGGCGGGAGGTTCAAGCCGAGAATAGACTGTTGCGATCGAGGACGAGCGGATGTCAGTGATGGTCCAGACGAGAGACACTGTGAGGGAGAAGCAATGAAAGGGGAGAGTAGAGGGGACTGACTTCGAGTTCGGGAACGATCTCAGCTCGCGAACGGCCGTTCACGAAAGTGATGAATCGTAGATTTGGGAACGTCTCTTCGTAGAACGCGTTCAGCATCTATGCTCGCGGGCAAACTCGAGTGTCAGTACGGTAGTCTCCGCATCGCCGTTCCCGAACGAACGAGAAGCAGGAAGAGAGAGCCAAGTTGAGCTCACTGTCAATCTTCGCAAAACGTGCCCCGAAGTCGGTTCCTGACCCGAAGTCGTCCCCTGTTCACTCTCGCTTGCCTTCGACAATCCATGTACCTCTCCGATCCTCGGATGACTGCCCACGAACTCTGCTTGGTCCAGAGTATCCCATTTCTCAACGAGATTCGCGCAAATATCGAGTAATTGAGCGTACGATGTCGGTTTCTGATTCGAAGGGAGGTAGGAGAGGTGTTCGTGGAGTTGAGGAGCGAGGAGTGAGGTCAAGGGAGGGGAAGGTTCGAGGAGTTGTTGGAGAACTGGGACGAGAGTTGAAGGAGCGGGAGAGTGGACCAGGAGTGAGATACGAGGGGGTGGGAGCTGATCCATTCGAGGGCGATAAGCTCAGAAGTTGCAAACTTAAGTAGCGATAAGGTCAAGAGGCAGAGGGCGGTCGAAGGAAGGAGAGAGAGAGATCAAGATTTTGTGGGGAGATTGAGAAATCGATCACCTCTCGTCGGAGCTTCCACTCTCCCCATCGTCGTTCAACTACTCAGTACTCGACAAGACTGTCCATAGGAAGGGCCCCCGGTCCCGACTCGCAGACTCGTTCCTCCGCCTCGAAACTCTCATTGCCCACGCTCTCTTCAGCTGCCCTCGACTCACGCCGCACACACAGCCCCCAAAACTCGCAGAAAGCAGTACGATGAAGCAAGAACGACCAGCGTTGATCATTGTGATGGGGACTAGCGGTTGCGGGCAAGCTCTCGTTCTCTCATCTCTTTCGCCAGTTTCAGGCTGACCTCCCCTCGTGGACCGCGCAGAAAGTCGACAGTAGGACTCGCATTGGCGCAAGCTCTAGCTATCCCTTTCGTCGATGGAGACGACCTTCATCCAGCTGCGAACGTTGCGAAAATGAGTGCAGGTCATCCTCTCAACGACGAGGTCAGTCCTCATTCCTTCTCTTTCACGCTCTCAAAGACTCATCCCTACGCACTGATGAGCAGGACCGTATTCCCTGGCTGCACAAAATCCGAGAAGATGCGATTCTTCTAACTTCTCGCGAAGGTCTCACCGCTCTCGACACTCCTCATCCCGGTCCTGATCCCTCTTCGACCTCTGAACCCATCGCTCCCGAACTATCCCTCGCGCTTTCCCGGATTCAACCTCCGTCATTGCAAGCCCGAGTAGAGGCGAAAGAGAGAGGAGAAGAAAGGAAGAGAGAAGGAGTTGTCGTTGCTTGTTCGGCGCTCAAGAAAGAGTATAGGGATCTGTTGAGGGGAGAAGAAACGACGTTGAAAGTACCACCACCGGTGGAGAAGGAGATCGAGACGGAGAAGCATTTGCACAAGGAGATTGAAACGTTTTTCGTTTACCGTGAGTTCTGTTCTCTCTAGATCTCAACGCGGCTTGTCACTGATTGCTCGGACATCTCGATAGTACAAGGTACTCGACCACTTCTATTGAACAGGATGCAGAATCGACCCGGACACTTTATGAAAGCGGAAATGTTGGATTCTCAGCTCAAGACCCTTCAAGAACCTCATCAAACGGATGAACCTCGAGTCGTCGTCGTTCCGCTCGGTCAAGGTGAAGATGGAAGTGAAGAGAGAGGGAAAGAGGTCGTAATTGGAGAGGTCATCGAGCAAATTAGACCATTGATTGGAGAATAGATTCAAGTAGATTTTTCGGTAGATTATCTAGATCTTGTGGACATAGAATCCCACTGTTTTGGTCACAAGTAGGTTATACTGTTCAGTGCTGCAGCTACGAGAGAAAAGCCTTATAATTTCCCGAAGTTCGAAGTGCGAGTCCCGACGCGACGTTTCTCTTTTGTCTCTTCACTTGCACTCTCTGAGCAACATGTCTGACGAACCAGCATCGAAGAAACGACGTACCTCACGTACACCCTCACCGCTCCCCGGCCCCTCTTCTGCAACTCACAACGCGGGATCCAACACGCTCGCGATTCCTGAACCCGAACCTTCAGCTCCCGCAACAACGACGAATGGTGAACCTACTTCAGTTGCCGAGAACCTACCCGATGAAGAACACGGAGCGCCTCCCTCTACGGCAGCGGGAGCTCACGCGAAACCTCTCAGCGCCTTGTTCAATTCTCAGGAGAACATTATCGCTCGTTACAGTCCGAAGAAACCGAAAGCTTCTGTAGTGGATTTGAAAGGGAAAGGGAAGGAGAATGGGATCGAGGAGATTCCGGAAGATTTCACGGAAATGTTGGCGAGGTTGAAAGAAGGAGGTAAATAACTTCTTGTTTACTCTCGTAAGCTCTAGAGCGTGACACTGATAGATCGCAACGATGTGATATAGCTGCTGCCGAAGAGAGCGAAGGTTGGGGGAGACCGAAAGCTGCGACTTTGAATCCCTCGAAAGACAAATTTAGTAAATTTCGCTTCCCCCTGCTCTACCTCTGTCAAATACTGATCATTTTGTTGCTCGCGATGTAGCCTTCCAACAGATCGATATCGAGGAACACGCGGCTGCAGGATCGGGACCTGAAATCCGTGCTTTCGGAGTAACTGAGGTAAGTTTGAGATTTGTCTGAACTGTTCTGCTCTTCAGCTCAAAGTTGATCTCGATCTTTCGGTAGGCTGGAAACTCTGTTCTCCTACACGTCAAAGGTTTCTTGCCATACTTCTGGGTCGCCGCTCCGAAAGGGTTCACGAACGCAGATTGTACTCCTCTTTTCGAACATCTCAACGTGAGTCTACTCCTTCGCTTCATCTCGAGATGGGTCAGGGGAATACTCACGTCAGTTATTTACTGGTAGACGAATCACTTCAACGGTACTCGACCAGTTCGAGCCATTTCAGTCGCGAACAAACGATCTCTCTGGGGATACAAGGGAGACGCCGTTTCACCCTTCATCAAGATCACGACGGCTGATACGAAGAGTTACCCGAAAGTGAGAGGAGCGTTCGAACGTGGAGAAGTCGTCTTCAAGGATTTCTTCGATGGTTCGAGTTTGATGACTTTCGAAAGTAATATCGCTTACACGTTGAGGTTCATGATTGATCACCATGTGAGTCGATTCTTCTCCTTCTCCATAGAGACTAGTACATGAACTCATCCGAGACGACGGTACGTGATAGATCGTCGGAATGAACTGGCTGGAGTTGAAAGTCGGAGGATGGAATTTCGTCAAGAAACCTCTCTCGAATTGTCAATACGAAATCGAATGCGAGTGAGTCAAGTCATCTCCCTCACTTATCTTCGAAGTGAGCTGATGTCTGATGAGCCTCATGTAGTCATACTGCGATCACTTCTCATGCCGCTGAAGGAGATTGGTCGAAAATCGCTCCCCTTCGAATCTTGTCTTTCGATATCGAATGCGCTGGTCGTAAAGGTATCTTCCCCGAACCCGAGATCGATCCCGTTATTCAAATCGCCAACATGGTAACTCGTCAAGGTTCGTTTCGAGTCCCGTCAAAGCTGCATTGGCTATCATTGACGGCAGATCTTCAAATGAACAGGTGAATCGAAACCTTTTATCCGCAACGTCTTCACTCTCAACACGTGTGCGAACATCGTCGGTTCCGATGTCCTCGAATACAAGAAAGAAGGGGATCTACTCGCAGCTTGGCAGAAATTCGTCGAAGAAGTCGATCCCGACCTCATTATTGGTTACAACACGTCTCAGTTCGATGTTCCTTACTTGATGGATCGTGCAAAGGCTTTGAAAGTGACGGGATTCCCGTACCTCGGAAGGTTGAAAGGTCAGCATTTTCGCTTCAAACCTGTCTCGTGACTCGCCTCGGCTTGTCCCGAGCTTACTGACAGTTTTGATGTTGCAATGCCGCTGACAGGTGTCAAATCAGAAGTCAAGGATACTCATTTCTCGTCGAAAGCGTACGGGAATCGAGATTCAAAAGATACGGCGATGGAAGGTCGTTTGCAACTCGACATGCTCCAAGTCATGCAGCGAGATTACAAACTACGATCTTACACTCTCAACTCTGTTTGTGCTCACTTCCTCGGTCAGTCTCATTCTTCACTTTCCGCTTTCCGTCGAACTCCAAGCTCATCCAGAGATCTCATTCCCGATTGTATAGGCGAACAAAAGGAAGACGTACATCACTCGATCATTACGGATCTACAAAACGGTAACGCAGAGTCGAGACGTCGTCTAGCGGTTTACTGTTTAAAGGTGAGGGGAGACGCTCGTCAAATCGAAAACATGACTTGAAGTTGAGATTTCCCTCACTCTAGGATGCCTACCTCCCTCAACGAATCATGGACAAGCTCATGTCGTTCATCAACTACATCGAAATGGCTCGTGTCACCGGAATCCCCTTCAACTATCTCATCTCTCGTGGACAACAGATCAAAGTCATCTCCCAACTGTACCGCAAAGCTCTCGAAACTGGATACGTCGTCCCCGCGTTGAAACAAGAAGGTTCCGACGAACAGTACGAAGGAGCGACAGTTCTCGAACCTGAACAGGGATATTATGATGTTCCCATCGCGACTTTGGATTTCGCGAGTCTTTACCCTTCGATCATGCAGGCTCATAATCTCTGTTACACAACTCTACTCGACGCGAAGATCGCTCAAGCTCTTCAACTGAAAGAAGGAGTCGATTTCGTTCGAACTCCGAACAACGGTGAGTCCCTCTCGCTTACTCTCCGCTCGACCGGCTCGCTGATCAGTATCTCTCCTCCCGACTTCTAGATCTCTTCGTCATGGCTCATCGTCGAAAAGGACTGCTCCCTACGATTCTCGAAGATCTTCTCAGCGCGCGTAAACGAGCTCGAGCTGAACTCAAGAACGAAAAAGATCCTTTCAAACGTGCCGTTCTCGATGGTCGTCAACTCGCTCTCAAGGTAGTTTCATCTCGCGCATGCTCGTAGCTATGGGATTTCGAGCTGACTGGGATGACTCTACACCGAATTAGATCTCTGCCAACTCGGTTTACGGTTTCACCGGAGCGACGATCGGGAAATTACCTTGTCTACCGATCTCGATGTCGGTTACCGCGTATGGTCGTGAGATGATTGAAAAGACGAAACAGGTATATTTCTCTCCATTCTTTTCTTGCTCGTCGCAAATTTGACCCGAGTCCTTCGGAGAATAGGAAGTACAAGACAAGTTCAACGTCGCGAATGGGTACAAATACGACGCGACGATTATCTACGGAGATACCGATTCAGTCATGGTTCGATTCGGTAATCCTGATCTGAAAGAAGCCATGGATCTAGGCGAGTATACTTTTCGATCTCTGCCGTAGTGTTACAGTAGGCTGACTTGACTTGGTACTCGCAGGTGCCGAAGCAGCGAAATACGTTACTTCGAAATTCATCTCGCCGAGCAAACTCGAATTCGAAAAGGTGTATTACCCTTACCTCCTCATTTCGAAGAAACGTTACGCTGGACTCTACTGGACGAACCCTGACAAGTACGACAAGATGGATACGAAAGGTATCGAGGTGAGTCGGTCTCGCTCAACTGCGCGAGAAGAAAAGCTCATCGCTTTCTGCTTCTGTGTAGACGGTTCGTCGAGACAATTGTCGATTAGTCGTGACGGTCATCGATACCTGTTTACGCAAGATGTTGATCGAACGAGACGTTAAAGGGGCAGAAGGCTACGCGAAACAAATCATTTCGGATTTGCTCACCAACAAAGTCGATCTTTCTCAACTCGTCATCACGAAAGCTCTCGCGAAAGCAGGTAAGCTCTTCTTCACTCGTACTCGTCGATCAATAGTCGCTGACCGCCTACTTCCTGCGATCGATAGATTACGCTGTGAAGCAAGCTCACGTTGAACTCGCGGAACGAATGAAGAAACGAGATGCTGGATCTGCTCCTGCTCTCGGTGATCGTGTCGCTTGTACGTTCTCAGCCGTCGTTTCTGGCTCTCGGGGTCGTCAGAGCTAAGCCGATTCACTCAAACAGATGTCATCATCAAATCTACGAAAGATGCTCGAGCGTACGAGAAATCCGAAGATCCCCTCTACGTACTCGAAAACAACATTCCGATCGACACGAAGTACTACCTCGATCAACAACTCTCGAAACCTCTCATGCGTATCTTTGAACCGATTCTAGGAGAAAAAGCTTCTTCTCTTCGTGAGTCGTCCTCTTTTCTTTCTATCCTGACCATAGCTGAGACCGATCTCGCTCGCAGTCGCCGGTGATCACACTCGTACGGTATCGATCGTCGCTCCTACCGTCGGAGGTCTCATGAAATTCGCCGTGAAAACCGTTACTTGCCTCGGTTGTCGAACTCCTCTCAAACCCAATTCGCTCAGTCCGTCCTCCTTCCTCCTCTCCTGCTCTCACTCCCTCAGCCACTCACTCTCTCTTTACTGTAGATCAAGCCGTTTGCGCGAACTGTCGACCCCGAACGGCCGAACTCCACTCGAAACAAGTCGCGCTCGCTTCGAACGCCGAAACCGCTTTCGCTCGATTATGGACCCAATGTCAACGGTGTCAAGGGTCGTTGCATCAAGACGTGTTGTGTACGAGTAAAGATTGTCCGATCTTTTACATGAGGAAGAAGGCGCAGAAAGAAGCGGTAGATGCGGTTGCTACTTTGGACCGCTGTGAGTCTTCCATCCGACTGACTGTATCGAGCTGTTGCGGTCTTACTGACGCGAGCGTTGGGTGATGATAGTCGACGGAGAATGGTAATGACAGCAGTTGTTTCGTTCTCTCTCTGTGTACTTTTCGGTTTTGACTTCGCTCTCTTCGCATTTCTCTCTTTCCCTCTGTCTTCTGTGTCATCTCTGTGCAAAATCGTTCGAACCGAATCGGATACTGGTGTAATGTTGCGTTGTTTCATATCGTCCAGTTGTTCCAGAAGAGAATTGCAAAGAAATAGGCGAGAAATATAGATCTGTGAACAACAAACAGTAATAGAGGAAAGTTCCGAGGGGTTTGAGTAGTGTACAGCTAGCATCTCGAGGACGAGGGAATAAAGCAGCTTGGGAGTGTTGACAAGGTGATCGAAGAGCAGGCTAATAATTCTGCTTGAGGTAAATGAAAAGTCGAAGATTCAACCCTAGTTCTCTTTCATCTCGACATCGCCTCCTCCTTCCTTTCGCTCCGACTCGTCTGCCGTCGTACCCTGGTTCGGGAGCACCATTCGACCAGCGGGAGCTGATTTAGTTCGGGGAGGAAGTTTGACCGCGGGTTGATGAGGGATCGTCGAGAGGTAGGCGTCTAAATCGTCTGAGTCCTCGAGGGGGAGGGGTCTTTTCTTCTGAGATACTCCGAGAGTCGACGGCGAGTTGGCGTTCGAGGTAGAGGTAGAGGTTGAGGTAGAGGTGGAGACTTGAGGTAGAGAAAGTGGGATTTGCGACGAAGAAGGGAGAGGAGGTAACGAAGCAGAAGTAGAAGCTCCACCGGTCGTCGTTGTCGTAGCAGGAGGTTGAGTTGATTGTTGTTGAGGTTGAGATTGTTGAGAACGAACGGCGTCATCAAGTAGTTTAACGAACCCTTCTCCTCTCTTCACGAACCCTTCCAATTTCGCGATCTGCTCTTTCGCGCCTTGTAACTCTCCTGCCAAGGCATCTCTGAATCCGACAAGATCTTTGAGGAAACTAAGACTTGATGTTGACGCTGGATGAGGAAGAGGAGGGATCGGGAGCTCGAACGAGGCGGAAGAGGGAGGAGGAATGGGTAGGAGGACGGAAGGAACGTTGGACGTGGAGTGATGCCAGTGAGGAGGATGAGCGGCTGCATGGAGGTGAGAATGAGGTGGATGCGAATGAGAATGAGGAGGTTTGGGATTCGTATTCGAAGGATTCGAGGAAGAAGGAAGTTGTTGAGCTGCTACGACGGGAGATTTCCCAGGTACGTGATGATGATGATGGTGATGATGCGAATGGTGAGCGTGTGCAGAGGGAGGAGGAGGCGGAAGAGGATGAGAATGATTGTGTTGAGGGAATTGTGCTCCTCCTGATCCTTCTCCTCCCGTTCCAGGTCCTCCAGTTCCAGCTAAATGACTAGCGACCGTCGCCAATTCCATGAAAGCGTTCCTCGTTTCAGACTCTTCGTTCCCTCCACTGCCGACTTGTTGCTGAGAAGAAGAAGTAGCCGATGCGACTTGAGCCGCTTTCTTCGATGACGATGAACCGGTATTGTTCGGTTTCCTCCTTTTCGGTGCTGGAGTCGTACTGGATGCGTTGTTCGAGACGACTGATTCGCTGTCGGAACCTCCAGAGAGCGGAAGAGGAGGGGGAGAAGCAGTTCCGTTCGTTCGTGCTTGAGCTTCGAGCATCGCAGCGCGGTTCTGCACCAACACAAACTCGCAGAGGTTAGCCAGGTGAGTCGGCGTGAGAGGAAGGAGAGGGGAGTAACTGACTTGAGCGACGGGGGCAGCGGGAACTCGTTTACGACGTTTGATCAAAGGTTTCTTCATGTTGACAGGGCGATGAGCATTGTGTAACTTGTAGTAGAGACCTATATCGATGCGAGAGTCGTGCGATGGAGATTGATGAGAGATCAAGGCAAGATGTGATAAGATCGAGATCGAAAGACGGGGAGGAACAGGAGAGTAGGGTTGTCAGCGTTTGTGGTTCCGACTCGATTGTATTGATCTGTTGTCGTGCCGGCTCACGTCCTCGTCATTGACGGAGGACAGAAACGAGTGCCTTTTTTTTCGCTTGATCGATCTAGTCTGATTACCGACCTCATCTTTCCCCCGATCCGATTCCGGCGGCGTAAACTTTTCCTTCCTTCGCGCGAGTTCGTCTCCCGTTTTCGACTTGAAACTCGCGGGAAAAAAGAAAAGAAGAGAGAGAAAAGGCTCACCACAAGCGTTACATGCGACTCTACCTTCTCCATCTCTTCTCCACAATGGTGTAGTACCTATCCATCACATGCGAGTTGAAGGTGAGAAGATGAAACGAGGAGAAATGGAAGAACGAGAAAAAAGCTCACGAGTTCCACAATTATGACACTCCATAATCCCTACCTCATTCCCATTCGCTCCATTTCCTTCCCCTGCACCACCACTCATCGTCGTTCCTTCCGTTCCGTTCATCCCTCCTCCTCCCGTTGTCGAATTCCCACGATTCAACGACGTTTCCGCCGCCCCGCCGAACTCCTCCATATATTTCTTCGCGATCGCTTTGGACCCTCCCGGGGCATACATGATCCGATTATTGAACGCCGGACACCCTTGACAACAATCTTTCCCTCCCGAACCGTTACAGACTCCTCCGCCGGGACAGGAACCCGCCGGGGGATCTTCGGGGTGAACTCGAGGTGCTCCTCCTCCTCCGATGGTTGCTGGGGGAGTAGGAAGAGAGGAGGAGATGGGTGGCGATGGGAGAGGTAGAGGGAGAGGGTGAGAGGATTGAGATTGTGAGTGAGATTGAGAAGAGGTGGACCATTGAAGCGGATTTGAAGGTTGTCGAGTCGGAGGAACGGGTGAAGCGGAGCCACGTGGACCGGATCCTCCTGTCAATGCAGAAGCGGCGGCGGCGGGATTCGCGGCAGCGTTGTTCTTTCGACGGTTCTTGAAATAAAGTCCTGTGAGCTCGTTGACGTGATCAGTTCAGGTCAATGCCGAGAGCTGATAGGAGTGAGAGCTCACCACAAGCGTTACAGATCGTCTTCCCTTGGTCGTCTCTCCTCCATAACGGAGTAGACGTCGTTCCACACGAAGTACAAACGTTGTCTTTGACTTTACTCTGTTTCTTTTCCTTCTTTTCTCCCTTTTCCTTCTCTCCTTTCTCTTTCGTCGTCTCTGTCGAGGTAGCCGTAGGTTTCGGAGGTTGAGGGAGGACGTCGTTTGAAGCGGATGCGCTCGAAGTTGAAGCTATGAGCGGAAGAGCGGCATGGTTTTGCGCGGGAGCAGAGGAAGCGGGAAGAGGAGGAGAACGATTCGGGAGGTTCGACAAGATTGCGGCAGCGGCTTGATCATCTTTCGAATGATCAGCATTTGAGTGAGAGGTTGAAGCGTGACTCTGAGGTGGGGGAGGAGCAGGAGTCGGCCAAGAGGGAGATAATCTCGGAGGAGGAGGAGGATAACCGTGATTCCCGTGATTGTGAGCGTGATTGTGAGAGTGAGGAGGAGGAGCGTAGTGATTGAACGAAGAGATAGGAGGGAGGTTGAATCGGTTCACGGGGTGAGATGACATTTGATTTAGAGACGACGATGAAGTTGAAGGGGAGAGATGAGCTGTCGTCGTCGTCGTCGGAGATTGATCGCTTGCTGGTGGAGGTTGTGACTGATGAGCTGTTGGACCTAGTATCGAAGCGATCTTCATCATAGCTACTCAAGAACGAGGGAGATGAGTTGATCAGTGATCAATGATCTCTCTTCGAGGAGTCGAGATCTCGTTCTTCACTCGAGTCGTGAGAGGACTTACAAGATCGTGATTCGACGAGTCGATCTTGATCGGATCCAGTGTTGTCAGTCGTGAGGGTTTGGGCGAGCGAAAGATGACGGATGATCAAGCGGTGGAACTGATCCGTCTTCGATTTCTGAGAGCGCTCTGGCGAATCAAAACGCTTCGATACGAAAACGCAAATCTCCGCGATGGGTCGGGTTTGGGACTCTTTTCCTTTCGGGGGAGATTTCAAAGCCTCGTTCAAGCTTATTCGATTAGTATAAATTTCGCGCAAGCTCCCTGGGGTGGAGTGTAAGCGCAAGTGAGCTATCGTATTCGCGAGGACAGATTCGACTCCGTTTTCTTCCCTCTCTCATATTACTCTCATCATTCCTGCTGTACTATGAGCCTCGACGTGATTGACCTCCTCATCGCCTGCTCTCAGACCCTCACTCAGCTCGCGGCAGCGAACGAGCTTCGCAACAACCCCGACGACCTCCTTTCCTCGCTCGCCTTCTTCCTCTCCACCCAGTACACGCTGGAAGCACAAGAATATCTCGCCCGGTCGAATACTTCATCACTCGCAAGAGCTCGTGGTCCTTATCCTTCGATCGAGAGATGCGAAGACTTTCTCGCCGTTGCTCTTAGGCAAACGAATGATTGAGCTAGACGTTTCAAGCATTCGTAGAGAATTTTGTAAAGATCGCGACACTGTCCTCAATCTGTGAAGTAACAGGGCATCAACTCTCTCATTCGAGGCGAGACTATACAGAGACAAGAGGGACGTACCACGAAGCGGAGATCCTCGCCCTTTTCTTCTGTTGCTGTCCCGTTCCAATTTCCTGCGTAGCGTTCGTAATCTCATTCATCATCCCCTTTGACCTCATTGTGTTCTATAGCTTCTTCGCAATCAGTGTAGCACCGTTGTCGCTGTTGCAGTTCCTGCTCAGCCGTTCTCCCTTCAAAATTTGCTTTGTAGTTCGATTCGAGATTCTTGACCTTGGCCGATTCGTCTTTCGAGAGTAGCTTCTGTCGCCATGACGAGTGCTCGTCGTCAGTTGCGATGCGGATGGACTGAGGGGCGAAATCGGAGTCGAAGAATGAACTCACGATCACAACATCTACGATTTGCTGACCGTGACGGCCACACGCCAATACGACAGACGCAAAAGGAACTTGGGAAGAGAACAACATGAGTTGCTGTCTGTTGGAGCGGGAAACCGAACGCTCCGTTATCAGTCCTCAACTCGAGTCGGCTCGGGTTACAGCATGACAGAAGAGTACTCACCTTTGTAGAATCTGAAAGCTTGACTGGTGCCTTGGTCTTTCGAGTGAGTGAAGATCCGGGGAACTTCCTGAGTACCTAAGATTTTGTTCGGGAAGAAGGTTTCTCGACTCGGTTTCTTTCGACGGCGATAGATAGGAGACTCTGTGAGATTTGACTTGCGAGCGAGACAACTGCGACTGGAGAAATTGTAGGGGAGAGCTCGAAGGGATAGTTGGAGGAGAGCGGAATCCTGAACGTCAAACTCTAGTTTCGACCACCGACTGAATATGGGTTGAAGACTTGGAGCGCTGTTACTCTGAGTGTCGTCCCTCTTGAAGTGATTTCGCTCGGCTGTGAGCAGTTGTCCCGTCCTGAGTAGTCAAGACAGCTGGGTTCGTCGATTCGGGGGGAGAGAGATCGGAAGATTCGAACAGATTGCGGCGAGGGAATCAAGTCAAGAGGAGGGGATCCGTATGATCGACCGAGTGAGAACTGATGAAATGACCGGAAGATGGACAGCGAGATAGGTGAGTCGCCTCAAGACGAAAGAGGGAAATCGAAATCGAAATTGTCTACACACGCATTGGAGATCTCGAGTCAGCCAGGACGAGAGGAAAGAGAATCAGGAGATGACATACCCGTGCAACAAGATCGACTTCCACCGTTCTCGATCGTTTGAGCGTTGATCGGTCCTTCTCGACAGAGAGAGTCGTCACGCTACTGTTGTGCAAGTGAGGTAGGTTGAGTTGTCATCCAGTAACGTTCACGGAGCTGTTGACCAAACAAGTAGAGGTCAGCGAAGCTAGAGGCGAGGATCGACTCGAGCAAACAGGTTTCACGAACAAAAGACAGCGCCAATACTCCTTTCGGGGAGGCTGACAAGAACACTGTCCTTGTTGGTTCGCTACGCCTCTCTGCTCCACCTCGCGCGCGAATGGGAAGAGGAACATACCTTGGAGAGGGCACAAAACGAAAGGACGTGCAAACCGAGGAGAACACGAAACTGCAGAAACTGGCAATGTCAGCTCCCGATTCCGTGTCCTGGATAAATGAGCCACTTCAGGTTCACTCACCGATTTCATCACTAGCTGTACGAAGGACTCCAACGCGTTGCTCGTGCTTCTGGCCTGCTCCTCGAGAGAACTACCGATCTTTCCCTCCGATTGATCCTCGACTCGCAGCATCCCCAGACGCTTCCCTTCTGAATCCTAAGCTATCCTGTTTCCCATCTTGCGCACTAGAACATTCGGGGAGTGAAATTCGAAGAGGTTGGGAGGATTTGAGCAGACGCATCAAGGAGAGGGGATCTGAGACTGCAGAGGTACGGAAGTCTCGTAATGAGTTTCTGAGGCGTCTGTTTGGCTACTGAGTACGTTGTTCTAGATGATGCGGCTGTGTGTGAAGAGTGGAACGTTCCTCCATCAGATCGGGCTTCTGTGCCAGGATCGTGCCGGATAGCTGAGGATCGAGTGTAGGCTGCGAGAAATAGACTTGATAGTGCTGGAGTTGCGGTCGTAGGAGGTCGCTGGGAGGTGGTGAGGTGAGAGGGCGAGAGTCAAGCGAGTAAAAACGTTTTCGCTGGTCTCCCTCTCGCTCGCATCCAACCCGACACTCGTCAAGGCATCTCTCGTTATCATGTACACCCTCTACATTCGATCTCGGATTGCGCAAGGGTTAGAATGATGTGCTCATTCAACAATACATCGATGTTTTCCCCTTCTCCTCCATCCGTCACCCTCGGCGCTGCAACTTTCCTCCTCTCTAACGGCTCCCTATACTCTTTCGACCCCAGAGAATACAATATCGAAACCTTCAGGGTAGTCTTGACACGCCGACGGGCTGTGAGAGGAAGGTAGAAAAGTTGAATGAACAGACCTCGAACAAGGAGGGGAACGGACTCACAGGCGAACGGGAACGGGTCTCGAGTTCACCATCTGTCAATCACGGACTAGCCGCGGACCTTAAGTGAACGGATCGTCTCCCCTTCGACTCTCGAGCCTCGACTTCGAGCACCTCGAGGTCCCCCTCTCTCTCTCTTTGACCTCCCCCTCCTTCGAAACCCGATAACGAATGCCTGAAGTAGAGAAGTACGGCTAGGAGCGATTGATTGGTTGATTCGAAGCGACGATTAGGGAAAGGGGAAGTTGACAAGTCGGAGAGGATGCGGGAGGAATGGAATCATAGGAGTCGTCACTGGGGATGAACTACGCGAGTCGAAGACTGGTATTCAGAGCTGTACTGGTGGAATGTGAGTCTACTTTCGAAGTCGCTACTGGAGGAGGAAGAGGAGGAGAGCGAAAGAGATCTCCCGAGTTGGAGAGATGAAATCTCCTTCTGCTTCTGCACCATAAGCAGAACGCCTACAAGCCAACGCACTACAGAAACCTGAACCCACGACATGCTTCCATTCAACCGCACTACCGGTCCCAAGAAGAGTTTCGCTTCCTCCTCTCAACTTCTCGGCTCTCCAACCTTCAGCCCCTCTTCCGGCGTTCCCGCTGAACTTCAGAATCCCTCTGGTATGTCCTTCAACCAGATTGGAGGTAGCTGGACACCTTTCGCATCCGAAAGCGCCCCTGCCGCTCAACCACTTCACGGACTTCCCTCACCCTCGATTCGTTCGGCGTTCGAAATCGAAAAAGACTACACTCATGAGATCATGAGCGGTGTTGGTTGGGTAGGGATGAGGGGAACAGCGCGAGCGGTTGGCGGAGGAGGAGCTTGGGGAGGACACAGCTCGAGTTTCTCTCTCGATGGCGTTGTCGGAGAGGGAGCGGGAGCGCTCTCGGATCGTTCTCTAAGTGAGTTTGAAACTTGTCTTCCATCGACTCGCGAGGTGGACCGAGCTCATTGACGAATTTCGGGTTTCGATCGACAGAAAATGCTCGTTTCTACCTCTCTTCCACTCCTTCCACTCTCGATTCTACTCTCGACTCTTCGGATCCCTCAGTCTCGAACCTTCATCTTCCTCCTCTTACTCCTTCTCCTCTTCTTCCTCCTTCTCCCGCCCTTGGAGGTTCCTCTATCGGCGCGAACTCTTCTCCTTTCTTCCCGCACGCTCACAACCCTCAACTCGGAAACGACGGTGTTAGGGGCTATGGAACGAGGGATGAGAATGAAGGTGAGGTTGCGGCGGAAGAGGAGGAGGAGGAGGAGGAGGAAAGATTCGTCGAGATGGTGGATAAAGATTTCGAAGAGGAAGACGACATGTTCACCGGAGCGGGCGAGTACGCGATGGAGGCTGGAAGCGTGAAGGATCTAGCACCGTCGGGAGGGTGGGAAGATGTATGTCGTCTCCCTCTTTCACCTGTGAGAAAGTATGCGTTCTCGAAACTGAGCTTTTTGACCTCGCAGCCTTTACTCGGTCAACTCATCAAAAGCTTGACGAACTACTACGGGGGTGACTTACGTCTAGCACTAACGATGATTCAGGGAGTGAGGTCGGGAGCGAGTAGATTGGGATCAGAAAAACGCAAGATTACGCTCACTCAACTCAACCGCGAGATCGCCCGCATCTCTCGCGACCTCCCTTCTCACCTTGATCAAGACTATCTCGTCGAATGGCGACGAAGTTCCAGTCGAGCGTTCACCAACGGAATTCCAGTCATGGTGTGAGTCCGCTTTCGTTACCTCCCTCTCCGACCCAAGTCTCTTCGAACTGATCATCTCGAGCGACAGTCCCCACCCAACCGATCCTTCGACGAAGTTGGTGCATGCGAGTAATTGGAAACCAACGCCTCTCAACGGGAATCAAACCGCGTTGAGCGAACGAGATTGGCTCGCTTCCGGGATTTGGCAAGACGATGTAAGTCTTCGATATCTGTTCTCTACTTGCACAACTTTCTTGACGTCTCTCTTGTATCCGTGTAGGTTACTCATTTCGACGAATCGCCGTTCCTGTTTGACAAATCTTACTCTGCTAAACAACCGCATCGAAAATCCCTCACGGCGGAAGGACGACGACTCCTCGACAAGCTTCTCGTTGCGAAGCTTACGATGCCAATCCTCGATCAAACCCTCATCGAAGTATCCGGTGCCGACCTCTTACATGAAATCTTCGACAACGACGAACTCGTGCTTCGAGCGATCGAAGTCAAATCACGGTGGACTCCCTTGCACCCTCGCGAGAAGGAGAACGACTCGAATTACGACATCAGGCTATACCACCTCCGTCTGAAAGGACAGTCGAAGGATGAAGGAACATTGATGGTTTGGTTGAATTCGCCGGCGCATTTTGCAACTTCTTTCGGTACTCGCATCGGTGTCTTGACGCAAGTGAGTTCACAGAGCTTGTCCCTATCAGCGAGAGCGATCCATTGACCTTGCACTCCGATAGGATCTGAATATTGCCGCGATCAACTCCCTCTCTCCTCCTTCTCTCACCTTCGACTCCCACCATTTCGAACGAGTGTACGGCGACTACGCTCACTCTGCGAGCAAAGGAGCGGTCGACGGAAGTGCGATCGCGAGAACCATCAAATTGGAACGAAAGCTTGGTCGAGTTCTCTCCCTCGACGAAGTTCGAACTATCGACCCCGCCGCTGCTCGAGTCGCTGAACGTTACGAACGGCTCCCTCATTCTCTTTTGAACAACAAGATTCGGGAAGTTTCGAACTCGCCATATCCTCTTCAACGTTCCATCTGGTTTGCGATTCAACAACTGATGATCGAGAAGGGAAAGGAAACAAAGGCGATGTTCAAGGGTAAGCTTGATAACCTTCCTCCATAGATATCGATTGGTCTAACTCGCTCCTGTTGACAAACAGATTGGGAGTCTCGGCGCAAAACACTTACTGAGGATGAAAGGAAAAGGTTGAATGAGAGAGACGTGAGTTGAGCCTCTTCTCCTTCTCACTATCAGTGAGACTAACGGATCTTCACTGTCAGATCTTTAACAAGGACAATCGCGATTGGTATCAAATTCAGAAAGAGACGAATTCTCTTTGGTACCAGAGAAAACTCGAAGTGAGCACTTTTCTCGATTCGTCAAAGTTTCAACGACTGACGCTCTTTGAACTTTGCAGCAAATGCACGATGTCAGTTCGATCTCTACTATCTTGTGCTCTGTCGTTCTCTGACGTTCATGCTCTGTTGAAACAGTATCGCAACGGAGGGGGAAGGGAGAAGTACCTCGAAGTGTGTGAATCTCTCCATCAATCTCGTCGGTCCCTTGCTCATTCTCTCTCCGAATCAGTGGTATAACGAGGGAGGTGGGAGAGAGAAGGCTTCGGAGGTGAGTAACTCTCTCAATCAATCTTCTCGGTCCCTTACTCACTCTCTATTCGACACAGTATTTCCAGAACGGTGGGGGGAGAGAGAAACAACAAGAGGTGAGTAACTCTCTCAGTTAACCTCGTCGGTTCTTTCCACTGAGGGTTATCACTGATCCTTATTGCTTACAGCGCATTGCGAAGGAGAAGGCGACGCTTTTATTAGTGTGCGCAGTGAGTGAGGTCAATGGAGACTCAATTATGGATCGCACTAACCATCATTACTCGCAGTGTTGCCGCGCGGCTAGTCCCCGGTCGAGGAGTTACTCACAAGCGTAAGCTTTTGAGATGAGACTGTAGATTACATGCTGACGATTGGTCTTCGAGCAGGTCAAACCTCAAAACCCACATCAAGAAATTACATTCCAACGATCCGACCGTCTTCAAAAACTCCGGCTTCTACTGGGACTTCTCGATGAACACATGGCGACCCGACAGGTCTCGCATCGTCGCGCAGCCTCAATCAACTTCGACTCCTGCTTTACCTTTTCAAGCTCCTCCCGCTCCATCCTCTTCGCAACCTACGAGTCAATTCCCCGCTTACGATTCTTCTTCGAACGCTTTCCCTCGACCTCAAGTGTCTCCGTACACTCCTCAGCAAGCACCGCCGGTTTCGCAACCTCGTAGAGCAGCCAAACGATCTCGTGTCGTTCTCGAGGAAGAAGTCACCGAAGGAGAAGACGTCGAAGGAAGAAGAAGAGGAGGAGCTTTGATTAACTCGAATGAGAATGTCTCGTCTTCTGGAGGAGGAGGAGGACTTACTCCCGCTCTCGTTCCTTCTACTTCTACCTCGCCGAAAGAAACCGCCGCTCCCGCTACGAAGCGTCGTCGACGAGCTCCGGCATCCTCTGCGTCTCCCGCTATCGCATCTACCGGCGGGCAGTTCAAACGTGGAAGTGCGAAGCGTGCGGAGGAATCCCTTTGCAACGGAAAGACGGGTTGAAAAGGCACGAGGAGTCGGCGAAGCACAGGAACAATGTAGCTCTCTCAGAAACTTAGTTGACTTTTCTGTTGCTCCTCTTACGCAAGGCGGATCGTTGTGTCTTGCAGGTTTCGACTTTTTACTGTAAAAGTCTGCGTTTGTTGTCCTTCTGCGTTACTCTCCTAGCGGTTGTGGAATGGGATTTCAGACTTTCAGCGCACGTGACGAAACTGGTCGAATCCAGCTCTAGAAATTCCTTCTTGCTCTTCACCCCAAACCTCTACAGTACGACCAGTCGAACCCAATAAGAGCTACCTCTTCTCTTCAATCGGACTTCCCCAGTCCACTAGCTAGCGTCTCGGTCCTTTCTCTCGGTCATTCAACTCGCCTCAACCCTCTCCTCTCCTCAACATGCTTCTGAACGAGTCCACCACCCTCTACAGCTCTCGTCTAGTCCTTCGTCCTTACCGAAGATGGCACGTCCCGCAGTATCACGCATGGATGGAAGATCCTCAAATCCGAGAACAAACAGCTTCGGAGAGATTGTCGTTCGAAGAAGAGGAGGAAATGCAACGTACGTCTTTCCTACCCTTCAGCCACATAGCCATGATGATCAAAAGTGCTGACGGCAGCTGAGAGCCATGCAGGGTCTTGGAGATTGGACGAAGATAGTTCGTCGAAAATTCTCTTTTCGAGCCCCTCGCAATTCGACTCTTTCGGACGGGACTGACTGGCTCACTACGATGTTGACAGAACTCACTTTCATCGTCCACTTACGATCTCCCTCCGCTCCATCGCCCACCTCAGACCCGAAAGGTTTCCTCCAAGCTCACAACGATGGCTCGACCATGATTGGAGACGTGAACTTATTCCTCCATACCGAGTCTCTTTCCGACGACGACGACGAGGCCGACAACTCGGCGCCTTCAGGATCGCCCCGCCCTTCAAAGAGAACAGCAGAACTCGAAATCATGCTCCCTTCCTCCTCCTCCTCCACTGCGTCTCTGTATCGACCCCGTACAGGTCTCGCATTCGAGACCCTCCAGCTATTCCTCCTCTACGCATCGAAGAACCTCGACCTGAAACCGGAGCAGTTCATAGCGAAGGTCGGGTTCGATAACGAACCATCTCTCAAGCTATTCGAGAAGCTTGGGTTCGTCGAGCGAAAGAGGGTTGAGGTATTTAGGGAGATTGAGTTAGGATGGAAAGGAGAGGAGAAGTTCGGATGGGAGGAGGAGGTGGAGTTGGGGAGGGTGGAGGATCCGAGAGATCCAGAGCGAGATTAGGGCAGACTCGAGAGAGCCGGGGAGAAGGAAGAACGATGTAGAGATATTGCAAGATAGAGCTAGAAGTAAAACTATGAACGAGAGAGAGGAACGATGCTTTAAGGGTTTTCTGTTTTTTCTGAGAATAACGAAGAACGATAGCTAGACAGATGAATTCGTGAAGCGTTAGATGCGATAAACAATTTGTGATCGAGGATGATGAAGATATATTTGCTATATGCGTGTGAATGATGAATGAATAACTGAACGAAAAGGAATAAACAGCGAAAAGGGGAATCATTTGTGTGTACAGACTGGCATTTCGTGAATTCGTTAGGCTTGATTGACTGAAGCGTTACTGTGGAGTCTACGATGACGAGCTTCGTGAGTCGACGTGCGATGTTCTTCGACCATGTGTTCGAACGCTTCTTGGTCGTCGTGAGCTTGGTCAGTTGATGATGATTGATGGTGACGTTTCTCGATCCAGCGGAGGTAGACCTGTCACGTCGAAGAAAGTCAGTAGGTGCTGAAGGGCTCGAGAGAGAGGGAAAGCGTACGAGATAACGATTCTTTTCAATCACTCCTCGATAAAGTCCTCGTTCGTCAATCACGACGAGGTAACGAACTCCGAGTTTCGAGAACATCTGTGAATCACGACGACCATGAATCAAACACCTCCACTGTATCAATGGGGTAATGAGACGCCCTGAACTCACCTCGTGAAGTAGTTCCATCGGAGAACGGATATTGACGACGATAGGAGCCGAATCGACCAACCAACTAAAGTCCAATTCCTCTTCCTCTCGGTGCTCACCTCCATTCATCGCTTCAGGAGTGAGTAACCCACTCAATCCAAGTCCTCCCGTCAATCTCCCGGACCTCAAATCCTGAGCAATCTTGAACGTGACGATCGTCTCATCCGACAATCCTCTCGCCCTCGCCAACGCCAACCCATGTTCCAATTCCTTACTCGCAATGTATCCATACATCCTCGATCCCGCCGAAGAGTCGCGACTCGTTTCATCCTGACCCAGAATCGGGAACCCTGAAGCTCTTCCTTCTTGATACAATTCGACGAGTTGTTGTCTCAAGCTAGAGACCGTGTTGGGTACGTCGAGAGAAATGAAGGGGACTTCGGAATCGACGACTTCGGCTGGAGTGGCGGAATGAATGTATTCGGCTTTCGCGTCGAGGTAAGGTAGATCCGCTACTTCAATCACGAGATCGTCTGTCGTTCCTCATGCGACTCGATTAGTCTCACGTTCAAGATCGATCAGAGATGGGAGGGAAACATACAGATTGAACGAGGTTCGATAGCGTCCGCGACGGTTTTCGCAACGAGAACAGCAAACATTGTCGGGAGGGAGTAGGTCAAAGTCCCTGTCAATTCGAAGACGATAACCGCTAAACTGACGGTGGTCCTCGTCACTCCAGCGAGAGTTGCAGCGGCTCCAATCATCGCCCACTGAAAACGTAACTCACGTCAGCGATTTGAGCCTTTGGGAGAACGAAGTGAGGAACTTACGACTCCGGGTAAGACGCAAGCTTGACCGAATGGTAGAGGACCACTGTCTCCAGCCGAGGCACGACAAGTATCGAAGATCGGCGACATCGGGTAACTCGCATGCAAATATTCTACGACGAGTCCCGAGATTCGACCGAAAGCAGCTCCGACCGCGAGAGTAGCTATCGATGAGTAAGTCAGCTCCCTTCGTTCAAGAGAAGTTGAGCGGAGAGCGCGACTGACGAATGAAGATTCCAGCTGGAACTCGAATTCCGAAAGTCGCAACGGTCAATAAACCTTTCAAGATCGTAGCTATACCGACGATCTTCATGACGGGCCATACTTGAGCAGGAGTCTTGACGCAGAGTCCGCCGAACGTATCGTTCTTGTGACATTCAGAGAACATTTCGTAGCTAGATCGAGGAGACGATTGATCAGTTTTCGTTTCGAGTTTCGAGTGAGTCGAGGCATACACGAATTCCGTTCCACCTAGTTTCGACCAAGGGTTGAAGAAACTCAAACAGACCGTCACCCTATCCACGTCTCTCTCTCGTCAGCTCCTCTCTCCGCTGGTATTCGAGAGCAGAGAAAACTCACAGAGTGATTAACGCAACCTCAGCGATCGGATGTCTCTTCAGAAACGTCCCATTCCTCACATTCTTAGTCCACCAGATATTCGCGCGACAGAACCAAGCGCCGTAGAGACCACCAAAGACTCCGAGGAAGAGGAATCCGATCATTTCGAGGTATCGCCAATCCTAGTCACGCTCTTTCTCGTCGTCAGTCTCTATTCAAGTGACTGAGGGAGACGAGAGAAGAGAGACAAGGGGAGCGTACCTTGTCATATTGAACTTCGAAGAGAACGATTTTGTTCGATTTGAATGGATCGAGGAATTTGAGAGTAGTTGCGGCGATCGCAGCACACCAGAAGGAACGTAGCATAGTTCGAGGAGGGAAGAAGTACGACACTGCGGAATGCGGACACGAGTCGTCAATTCCAAGAAAGATGGCTCGTGTGAGAGAGAGAGAGAGAGAGAGAGAGAGAGAGAGCGGGAGGATGCTTACCTTCTTCGAGGGAGAACAATACACCACCGACGGGAGCTCCGAACGCGACTGATACACCAGCGGCACACGCAGCAGAAAGGATTTCCCTTCGTTTCGCTTCGTTTCGATCGTATTTCGGAAAGAACCTCGACAAGATGTTGCCAACGCACGAAGCGATATGTACGAATGGTCCTTCCTGTCAACCCTCGCATTCTTGCAGCATTAGCTTCCATCGCGCGCTGAGCAGACAATGAACAGAGCTGACCTTTCCGAGTGAAAGTCCCGAAGCGACGGCCAAGAACAATCCAACCGATTTAACCGCCAACGTCCAACTTCCTAAATAACCCCTGATCACGAATCCACTCAAAATCGTCTTGATTTCGGGGATACCGGAACCGGAAGCGTAAAACATCACTTTTCGAGGTCGAGCACGAGCGATTCCGAGTTCTTCGCCCGGTTCGGGGACTTCAGCGCGGGAGGACTTGTCCCGAGGACGAGCCTCGTTCTGGGGAGAAGAGGAGGTGGAGGTAGTGCCGTAGGATTTCAAGGTCGAGTCGGGAGTGTCGGGGTCGGAGGAGAGAGCGAGAGGAGGAGCTGCAGAAGGGGAATCTTTCGAGGAGTAGACAGAGGTGGAGGACGTGAAGTAGATCGTCAAAGCTGAGGCCGTAGTCGAGAAGATGATCTAGCAAACGACGAGGGTGTTAGAGAGATAAGTCGGAGTGGTCTGCGAAAAGAGGATCGAAAAGTCAAAGCTCACAGCGAGGAAGACGTAGAAACAATACTCAAACGTCGCTCCAGCCCCTTCACCTTGTTTCGTACGTTCCTCCCAAACTTGAGCCCAAGTCCTCCAAGCATCGCAGCTTTCTCCTCCCTTCTTCATCGTTCCGACATTCCATCCCTGAAGCATGAACCCGCCCGACGAACGAGCGACCATCGACACCGATTTCGACAAGAGCGCTCCCGTTGAGGTGTTGAGGTTGAAGGAAGAGAGGTCCTCCAAAGAAGGACAACAGAACCTTTTCGCAACCTTCCAATCCTTCTGACAATACCCTTCCTTCAAATCATACAGAACCATCTCGGCGCTGATGACTCCATACGCGATACACGCCGTGAAGAATCCGATGAGAGTCACGAGAACCCATCCTTGGGAACCGTCCCATAGGTTTTTGAGCCAGCCTCGAAGACCTTGAGTGCGCTTCAAACGACGGAGACGACGGAGTCGGAGGGAATGCTTGATCGCGTCGTGGATCCAATCTATACGATCGAGGGTGAGTGAGCGGAGGGAACGTGCAGAAGAGAGGGGCAGAGGAGAAAGAGCTTCTGAGCTCACCAATCGTATGGAAATTGTCTGTGAGAGAAACGCTTATAACAACCCTCAGCGCTTGACCAGATGGCTCAAAGGAAACGCTCTAACTCACCATACCAACCTCTCACACCATTCGCACCTCCTCCTTGCAATTCCAACTTGAATTCACCATCGTATCCCGTCAACTTTTTCCTCATTTCCCCTCCTCCATCCTCCTCGTTCCCATTCCCACCACCAAAGTACGGCGTTCCCGGTGAAGTCGGTAAAATACCATGGTCTCGATGAACGGGGTAAGGCAGAGAGCCAAGAGAAGTCGGATCGGAATGGTTGAACAACAAATCTGAAATCTGATGGGATTTCCTCCTCAACGTGTCGGGTCCGATCGATGCTACGCGTCTCAACAAGGGAGTCGACTCGGTAGCGCTGTGGTTCGAGGGATGGAGGGTCGGAGAAGGAAGGGGTGCCAGGTGGGGCGAGGGGTGAGGACCTCGATTGGGAGAGGAAGAAGAGGAAGAGGCGAGAGGAACGGAGAGTGGAGTCAAGCGGGGTTTGTGAGGAGGTGAGTCGGAAGCCATGACGGCCTTTGGAGCGAACGAGAAGGAAGGAGAAGGAGATGAGAGGGGGAACGAACTTCTTCTGAACGAACCGCGACGAGTTGACCCTTTCTTCAACTCTGCTCGCCTACTACGAATACTCTCTACACTCTCAGTACACTCGACTAAACGCGCGACCGCCTCTCCTCTGTCTCGGAAGTTCGCTGCGAAAACACGTCAAAGTTTCGACAGCTACATCTCCAACTCGTTCTCCCTCTCCCGCCATCCCTCTCCTACGCCGAACGTGTAGAGCAAGATGAACATCTTCCGACTATTAGGAGACCTGTCGCATCTCGCTTCAATCTTTATCCTCGTTCACAAAATTACGAAATCGAGATCCGTCAGAGGTGTTTCGTTCAAGACTCAGTTACTCTACTTGGTTGTGTTTGTTACTCGGTGAGTCTGCCTCCGTATACCGGCTGGTGGACAGGGCGAAGACGCAGAGAGGGAGGAATCCGAGCGTTTCAGTTTCGCTAATGACGGTCTATTCTCGTGCGGGTAGGTATCTCGACTTGTTTACAAGTTATGTCTCGTTGTACAATACTTTGATGAAGATGTTCTTCATCGGAAGTGCTGGTTATGTCGTTTACCTCATGAGGGTCAAATTCAGGTCAGTTCCTCTCCCTTCCTCTTTTCGCCCCCCTTCTTCACTGAGCTGACTCTCAAACTCACCGCTCGTGACGCGATACAGACCAACACAAGATCCCGCAATCGATACGATCAAACTTGAATACCTCGCCGGACCCTGTCTAGTCCTCGCCTTGATTTTCAATTACGGTTTGTGCGTTTGTCCTTCCCTCCCTCTTCCCGTCTCCCTCTCTTCATTTCCTTCCTCTCGCTGACCATCTGTTTGCGAATGAACAGCAATCCAATGGAAATCCTCTGGGCGTTCTCAATCTACCTAGAAGCAGTCGCGATCCTCCCCCAACTGTTCATGTTACAACGAACTGGAGAAGCAGAGAATATCACGACGCATTACCTGTTTGCTCTAGGAGCTTACAGGGCTTTGTATGTCCCTAATTGGGTTTACCGGTATGTCCTCCCTCAGCTTCTTTCTCTGCTCTCACTCTCGAGTCAGCGGCGACTCGAGGTGAGTCGAGTACCTGATTGGAAAGGACAGAGAGCTGATGAGGATCGTGAATGGCGGGTATAGGTACTTCACGGAAGACTCAGTGGATCCGATCGCGGTGTGTGCTGGATTGGTACAGACGGCACTCTATTCCGATTTCTTCTACATTTACTTCACAAAGTCAGTTCACTTTTCTCCTTCCCGTTGGCAGCCTCCTCCATACTGACTGAACGTGTTCTGCGCTGAAACAGAGTGATGAAGGGAGACAAATTCGAATTACCGGCATAGAGACAGACGCTCGAAAATTGCAAAACTGTCTCACTGTCCGCCATCTCGAGTGCCCTCAATGTCTACGTGCGAGGACCTTCGACGACTTCGGTGCTCGACGGGGAGATACAGAGGATGAAGGCCAGAGAGGTGATGATGCAAAAAAAGGCTGATTCTTTGCGGAAATTTCTTGTGTTTGTCCATAAATTGAATTACAATAATACAAATTAGACCTTGAATGCCATGCGCAGGGCCGCGAGCATCGTCTGTACTCGCGGGAGATAGGCCCAGACTGACTAGCGGAGCAGTTTGGTCTCGCCGCTCAGATGAAGATTTCACCCGAAGTGGCAGATATTCGCACTTCTCCGCCAGCGTAAATCAGACGGGTAACGGTAGCTTGAAGATGGATGATATAACGACAACATGCTAGAAACCGACACAGTACAAACTCCCTCCTCGTCGCTTTCAGCCGAAAACGCGACTTTTCCTTCTCTTCCACCTCGCGCACGGAACCCGCTGCTTCCTCCTCCCACTACGCTCACTTCCTCATCTGGTCTTTTCATTCAACCTTACTCTCTCCATCCCCAGCCGTCCCAGACCCCAACCCAACACTAACGCTCCCCCTCCTCGCGCTCCTCAAAACCTCTCTACATTCCCTCCCTACTTCCTCGACTCCCTCAACGTTCTCATCCTCCCAGGATCTCAACGCAGGTTCCCATGAGCCCCAAAGAAGGTCGGACGATTTCTTGTCTAAGAGTTTGAGGAGGATTGGGAGTGACAACAAGGGCGGGAGATGTCGTAGTGGAGAGAATCGAGGAACTGAAGATGATATAGAAGCTGAAGAAGAGCGTGGAGACGTGGTAGAAGGAGGAGTGAGCGAAGTCGAGAGTTGCGAGATTCGTTCAAAGGAAGTTTTGAGGGAATCGAGAGACGTGTCAAGGGCTTCTGCGCGGGATTTCATCTGATTGATCAAGTGAGATATCGTTGCGAGAAATGTCAGTGGCAGCGCAGCAGGAAGAGAGGGAAGAGGAGGAAGAGGGAGACTGACTTTTCGAATCGTATCACTCGCTTGGATCAGTTCGTGATGATGATTGTACACTAGACTTTGTCGTTCTCCGTCCAGCTCTCGGATCTCTGTTCGCGGATGTATACGACGAATCAGCTTGCCTTCGCTCGAAGGAGGAAAGGTGAGAGCTCACCGTTTACAAGTTCAGTTTCTCTCCTCAATAAATCTGGTAAACTAGCCGTCGTCGTCAAGTTGTTCAAATACTGACTAGCATTGAAGGTATCAGGTGAATCTGTTCGTCAAAATCTTCGTATCAGCTCCAGTTCGCTGCGAGAGTGATTCGAGAGGAAGTTGAACGAACCTAAATCAAGGGTATCTCCTTTATTGCTCGGAGGCCCTAATCCATAGTAATCTCTCAACAGGGTTCTGTTCCGCTTCTTTCGATCTGCGTTATGAGGAGAGTCGGAGAAGGAAGCTGTTGTCGATGACGAGGAGACGCGCCGAGGAATCGGTGGAGAAGCGATTCCTTCGCTCGTGGCTGCTGACGGACGTCGAGGGGTACCCGCTGCTGACATCTTGCGGTTGATCGAGGGTGAGAGTGAGACGAAGGGGAGAGAAAGATCGCTTCATCTCTCGACTCCCTTTTCACCTCTACTAACACTTCAAATTCAACCGGAACCAGCGTATAGCAACTACTAGAGGCTCTAACTACCTCAGAACCGCTCGCCAAGATGGCTAGGATACCTCTCTTCGTCCCCACTTGGTCTCTCCTCTTCTCCCTCTCCTTCCTCGTCCTTCTCCTCTCCCAAGCACCCTCTACGACCGCCCTATCTCCCTTGTCGTCCTCTTCCTCTTCCTCCTCGAGCGGAATGTCGTTCTGCCGTTGCGCCTGTTTCGGAAACTCGACCTACATCCCTTTATTCCGACCTACGACGCCCTCCGCCCCCTGCTTGACCTGTACTCGACAGTTCTGTCTCGATCAGAAATTACCGCAGTGTATCGGAGCGAAAGGGCCAAAGGGGGATGAGGATTTGGATACGGCTACGGGAGAGGAAGGGGACGTCGAAGCGAGATGTTTCCGTGAGCCTACCTCTCTCTTCCATCTACTCACCGTCAGAACGAGAAGTCCGGCGAGCTGATGGAGGCAGAGAATGGTTCACAGAGAGAGATTCGCCAAAAGCTCATTTCATCGTCGTTTGTTTCCTCGTGATCGTTTCGACTTTGTTGATCCTCGCGGGATTGAAACATTTCGGTTTCGATTTGTCGGGGACGTTTAATCGATCGGGAGTGAAAGGAGTCGTTACGGCGAGTCAAGTCTAGTCCAGCTTCTTCTGGACGTCCCAGCTGACTCTTCTTCGCTGTTCGATAGGAATTCGCTCAATTCGTCAGCTCGATCATTCAGAGGAGACGGATAGGTCAACCAATGTACAGTAGTATGGGATCCTGAGACTGTACGCGCAAGGAAATATCCGGAATCTTCGGCATCAGTCCTGTTTTCTTCGTCGTCCGATGACCGCTCCGTCGAGTCAGGACCTCTGCGTTACAGTTTACGGCGACTGACGGACATTGATGTCTCATGGGACCTCGCACGTCCGCGGCTGGAGACAGCGCGAGTTCCGGCTCTGGCTCAGATTCTCACGCCGAGTCCCTTCAACGGCTTCTCGCGTTCAGCTGTACATACCTCACGTGTTACGACGCTCTTTACTTCGTTCTGTCAACCGGGACTTGCGCACGCTTCGCAGCGGTTCCGATTTTAGCTGAAAACGCACAGCCTCATCGAAGTGGAAACTGCGCACGACTCCCCTCCCTCTTGCTTTCTCTCTGTCCTCTTCCTGCTCTATCCCCCACTGTTGATTGCTCCACTTTGACGAACATGGTCTCGCCGTCCTCCTCGCCTTACATCGCTGCTCCTCCAATGCTTCGCAATCCCCCTCCAATCGCTCAACCTCCCGTCGCAGTGACTCAAATGAGTACGTATTCTTCTCCGGGTTCGTGATTTCAGGTTGGTAGCTGAACTCGAAGTGCGTCTGAAACGCAGCTTACCCCTCCCCGACCGGTCAACCTTTCGCGCACTCGAGTTCTCAGCAAGAAACGATTGAATCTACTGAACAGTCTGAGGAGAGCAGAGAAGCGATGAGGCTGAGAGGTGGAGGATGTTGCACAGGATGTATGAGGTAAGCTCGTCCCTCTCTATCCGGAACAGAGCACGGAGAGGTGTCGCTGCGAGAAGAGTTTGAGCTGACTTTCCAGTTTCGCGGTCGAAAAGGACGTTCCTCTGTTGTTGTATCTGCGAGGCGATCTGCTGCTGTGCGCTAGAGGACTGTATCGGAGACTGCTGAACCAAGGGTCAAGGAAAGGAAGAGAAGATCGAAGCAGGATCGTTTTTTCGCGAGAGGTGGACGAAACTCAATCTTTTCCCTTTCCACTCTCCTTTTCTGTGCAAATCTTCTGTTGTGCTGTTATTATACCACTGTCTCGTACTCTCCAGCTAACACGCGAGAGTACCGAACCCAGCTCTCCCTGCGAAATCTCCCCTTCTCCCCATTCTCTTCACCTCTTCACTCAACTCTCACTCCGATGGCTCCCTCTTACGATCCTGATTTCTTCCTAATCACCTCGATGGCCTACATCGCTGCAGGTCCGGCGCAATACTCCGAATACGATCTCCACATTGACCGTTTACATCAAGCGCATCTCACCCTCGCTCGACTCGAACCCGACTCGTGGTGTGCCCATAATGAACCGATGGATGGGGATCTCATTAGACAGCAACTGAGGAAGAAGTTCATGGATTTGGAGGTGAACAGTAGGGTCAGTCAACCTGAGATCTCTCTCGTCTCTGCTGGTCAGGAGGCAAGGAGCTGATGTAGGGTGTTGTAGAGTAGTTGAGAGTAAAGGTCGGACCGTATATGAGACCTGGAGTTGAGGTGTTCCCGTTGGATCCGATGCCGTATTGTTCGTTTCTCCTCTCTCTTTCTCTCACTCGTCCTCTCAGTCACAAGCTGAACATGATGCGAGACAGATCCCGTCAAGCTCGTGTTAGACTATCAACCAACAGAGTACGAAGGTGATCCCTTCATGTTTGTCAAGACTACCGAACGAAAGAAATACGACCAAGCGAGAGAACGAGCTGGTTCGTTCAAGCTCTCCCACTCTCCTCAACCAAAGGCTGTTTACTGACTGTATCCATGTATGCAGAAGCGACCCTATGGCCCTCGGATGACCCAGAATGCGCACCATTCGACGTGATCTTGTTCAATCCGAAAAACGAAATCACGGAAACTTCAATTTCGAATATCGCGTTCAAGTTTTCTCCTTCCGATACTCAGTGGATCACACCGAGTTTATCGAGTGGGCTCCTGGCGGGAGTGAGAAGAGGGGAGTTGCTGAAGAAAGGCGAGATTCGGGAAGAGGTCGTTACGAAGGATCGAGTGATAGAAGCTGCGAGAGTGAATCACTCCTTCGCTCTACTTACTGCACGATGACGAGATGACTGACGATACGCTATGGCGGGAACAGGAGGGAACTCTCAAAGTGATATGCTTCAACGGAGTGCGAGGAGTTTTCGAAACATTCTTGGACCTCGATTGAGATACCACTTCGAATGCGCCCTTTCTTGAGGTAGCATGTGGATAGAAGGGAAGCGCTCAACTGTCATGTAGCTCTACATTGTAATCAGTTAGAAGCTTCATTGTAGACATCAGGCTCAACTTGCGAAAATTCTCGAGTTTTGTCCTGTCTCTTTCAGCGTCTTCCTTTCTCGACCCGACTCCACGTTTCAGGGTGTGTCGAGCGATCTCTGGAAGGTTCAAAACAAACGCGATCGAGCAGCGAATTCTAATCTCAACCACCACAACTCTAGCGAACACGTCGAAGCTGTCTCTCTCTGCTCGATCCACTTCTCTCCTACCTCGACCCTCATCGCCGCCTGCTAACTCTGGACAAGGTAGTTCAAGCAAGTCTCGCCTTCAGGAGATGCTCGAACGACCCTCACCTGCCGTCTCTCTCCCTTCTCCGCCGGCTCCCTCTCCTCCTCTGCTCTCGAAACGTCTCCCATCCTTCTGGGAACGTACAAAACAATCCACCGTAGGAGTTCTCGACAACGCTTACAAACTCACGTTGACTTCTCGAAAGACGTCTCAATCTTCAATTCATTCAACCTTCGAAGGGTTTTATCCGACTTCGTTGGAGGTGGAATCAATAAGAGCTGCTAGGATTCTCAGATCTTTCACTCTAGATGCAAATGAGTTCGATCCGCTCGCGTCACCTGAGACAGGGGAGAGGGAAGTTGGGACAGGGGACGAAGAGAGGGTGAAGAAGAAAATCCCGCCGGAACTGGTTCAGACTACGAAAGGTCTGGTAGTGTTGACTGTGTTCAGAACGGGAAGTTTGTTCAGTACGGTGAATGGGAGTGGGATCGTGCTGGCGAGGTTACCGGATGGTTGTAAGTCGAGATTTTCGTTTTATCAGAATTCTCGCGACGAGCTCATGCGGAATTGCTGTGGATAGCGTGGTCTTCTCCGTCGGGGGTACTGCTCAAGACGATAGGATTTGCGTTCTCTGCCGGGGTTGATGTAAGTCAGCGTGCTGTTGAAGGAGAGAAAATCTCGAGTCTGAAGAATTTTCGTTTTCCCAGGTTTACGATATCGTTCTCTTACTTCGGAACGAACGAGCAGTAGAGTCGTTCTTTCACAGCGCTGTATCTCTAGGACAAGATATCTCGATCGCACCAGGTGAGTCTCTTTCTCTTTCTCATGGTAAATCGCGAACTCACCGCTTTTTCTGCGTTTAGGTCCCGTAGGAAGCGCAATGTTGCTCGAAGACGAAGCGGAAGTAGCCTCAATATGGTCATATACGAAATCAAAGAGTCTCTACGAAGGGATCAAGTTGAATGGAACGATGTTGAGCGAGAGAATGGATGAGAATACGTGCGTTTCCGTCTCTAGTGTAGGAGATCTGACTTTGATCTGACCTACTTGACTCGTTTGACGCAGACGAACGTACGGAAGAGTGATATCGGCGGAAGAGATCTTGAATGGTGCAGCTCGACCGGAGTACTGGGTCGGAGGACTACATGAGACGATCCTAGCTGCTGAAGGTAAGCTTACTCCGACTCACCTCTCTCGCTCTTGCACTCGCTGATGCAATGTCTACGGTGCAGGTCTCGAATTCCGACCCGAGCTGATTCCCTCAGGTCCTTCCCCTTCCGATTCATTCCCCCTTCCCTCTTCTCCTCCCTCTCTCGCGCACTCTCCTCTCCTACTTGAAACTCCCCTCTCTCCACCTCTCTCGCCTCCCATTTCTCCCGACCCATCAATCATGTCGAACCTCTCTCGATCCTCGAATAGAAGGTTACCGAAAGAAGAACTTTCCGAGGAAGATTTAGCGGTCAAGAGGGAATTGGAGGAGACGTTGAAGGCGTTTGGGATTGATGATGTTGGGGGTAATGAGAGGGAGAGGAAAGAGGATCCGTTATTGGTTGTTGAGGAACAGAGGGATGAGGTTGAGGATGATTCGTTCGAGTTTGGGGAGGACGAGGCTGAGAATGGATTGGGATTGACGGAGGTGAGGAGTCGGGAGAACTCGACGACGAGTGGAAGGAACTCGCTTGAGCTTAAGGTAGGCGTGACGGACCCGGAGCGAGTAGGAACACCAGCGAAGGATCACGCGAGGGAGGAAGAATCAAAATCAGAAGAAACGAAGCCGGAGATCTCGATCGCGACTCCGATTGGAACGCCTTCGAAACCGCCTGTTCCACCTCGACGTACTCCTCGAATTCCACCTCCGTCGACATCCACGTTTGAAGAGGAAGAAAAGTTGGCGGATCAGGGTGAAGAGAAGGAAAACGCGTCGGCGGTTGAGAAATCGAAGGAAGTGTCGGACGGGGAATCGGCGGTCGAGATTCAGGAGGAGGTTGTCGAGGTCGACGGAGTAGCGAAGTAACCACAATAGACAATTTTCTCTCTCCCGTTCACGTTGTTGTTTCCCAATATTACTTAGACAGTTCCATTTGCACTACAAATCCCTCGTTACTACTACAGTTACTGAATGTTGCCTTCCAACGGACGAGCCCTGAGTGTGATAAGAATCCCAAACCTCGTCTTTTGAAGAACGCGTTCTGTTCTCCCCCTTCTTTTCTTAAAAAGCAGCTATCACGTCCTCCGATTCTACCATCCTGTTTAGGGATTTACCGTTGATTTGTGAGATTCGAAGGCACGCCCGGTGAGTGCAAGGCGAAGGGGTGTAAAAAACTTGAAGAGAAAAGAAGAAGAAGAAGAGAGAAAGAGAGTTGGTCTTCGGCCTCGAAGAAGATGCACGCGTTGGTATTCTGAGACATTCGTTTCTCTGATCTTCCAAGAAGTTCGTTCGTTCGTGTGATTGCCGTTGAACCGTGGCGAGTTGCGGTCGTCTGACGATGAGGAAAGTGAATCGTTTGCGAAAGAGCACGGACGAACGAAAAACCTTTTCCAGGGGTTCGCCTCTTGTCGATCTAATTCGTTGAACGTTCCACCGCAGGCAAGCTTCAATCCAAGCTGTAGAGCGACGGTAAGAACGAAAGGAGGAAAAGGAGAGGCATGATCTCCTTTTTCCTCGACTTCCTGCGCTGAATTCCATCGATTTCCTGCCTTACCACTTTGAACGAATAGAGCAAGTCAGTATTTCCTTTCACTCGTTGAGCTGACACGAACAGCGGAAGAAGACGTCAACGAAACGCGAGGCGGACTTTGAACAAAAAGCCCGAGGAAGTCCCTTTGTTCTCAACTGTTTCTCGGCAGCGGAGAGCCGAACGAAGGATGTCGACGACGACGAGGGTTTGTCCTTGGTCCTCACGACACTCCATCCTGGCAAACAGGCAAGAAGAAACTAGAGTCGCAAAACGTCGCAAGTTTGAAAAAGGTTCGAATTCAATATTCCTGCAAGTCGACTCTCCGGGAGGACGGAACAGTCAGCGGGAGACCCCCTCTCTCCTAGGTCTCCACTTTTCTTCGACTTCGACTGTTCGACAGCAAGACGGGAAGGACGAACGACGACCACGATAAAAACGCTTTGTTCGCGTCTGACCAAATGAGCTCACGGTCCTCTCCCCTCAGTTCCCCTTCTTCGAAATCAGCAGCCTCGCCGTCTCCCTCACTCTCTTCGTTCCCGATCACTCCTACCTCTTCGACTCAAAGTCAGGCGACTGAACCTCCCTCTCCGAAAGGGTTCGTCTTTTCGGCCACTTCGACCCTTCAAACTCAAGATCCCTACAGCGGTCAAGGTCGTTCACCTTTCACATCCTCATCCTCTTCGATCGATAAACACGCGTCTCCTCGTCCCTCTTTTGGCAGTAGCAGCGGTTCCTCTCAGCAACACCAGCAACAACTACCCTCGTTCACGACAGGGAATCAGTCAACTACGGGATTTCTCTCTTCCTCCCCTTCTTCTCTTTCCGCTCCGACCTCGACTTCGGCCTATCAGCCAGTACCATCGATCGAACACTGCTACTCGTTCATGTCGGCCTCGGTCGTAGATGCAGCCGATAACGAAGATTCGTGCCCGATTTGCCTCGAACTTTTGTCCCTTCGACTTCACGGCGAGAAACCTCATGTAGTTCCAGTATGCGGTCACAGATTACGTGAGTCTACTCTGTCTCTCTCACGTCTGAAAACGAGAGCTGATCAGCGCCCGGTTCGAGTATCAGATCATTCGTGTTTCGAGGCAGTTTATGGAGACGTGAATCGAGCAAAGAGTAAATCGAGTGGGTCTTTGGGTCTGTGCGGTGTATGTCGACGAGATATGAAAATTGGGGATGGAAGTGAAGGTCCAGGGAAAGCAAACAGTGAGTCTGATTCGGGAGAGAATCTCTCAGGCAAATGCGAGACTGATTCTGGTCGAATCCGGTTCACAGAGTTTGCGAAATTGAGCGGATTACCTGCGCCAGCGAGTGACGGTCCAGCATCCTTCAAGCTACGATCTCGATCTCGTGGAACTCTCGATGTCAACCCAGAACAGCAAGACGACGAAATCGTTCAACTGGGCGCACTTTCGAATCTTCATCTCACTTCTCCTCCTCCCGCTTCGAGCTCTTTCAACGGATCAATCTCAGGTCCAAGTCGAAGAGGTAGTGGAGAAACGTACAAAGGAGCTGGAAGTATCGCGAGTCAAGGAAGTTCACGAATCGCTGGACCGAGCGGATGGGATATCGTCAAACCGGTCGTGACCGTTCGAGCCGAGCACCCCAGCGTCGAAAGGAGTCTCGAGAGGGACAAGAAACAGTTCTTGACGTGTATGGTTTCGATCGAGATGCCGAGTCGTTGGCCGACAATTCCTCCCGTTTCACCAGACGTTTCTCCTTTCGACGACTCTCATCAAACTTTACCTCTACCTCCTACTTCCGCGTCGATCCTCGCTCGTTCGAGCTCTTCGACGAGATCAGCTCCTCGTTCAGCTTCACCGACTCCTTCCTCCGTTTACTCGTCTTACGCTTTCGGTCCAACGAATTCGGCAACTTCGACGAGGTTCTCGCAAGTCGTCGATGATCTACAGAAACGAATGGTCGATTGGAAAGGTCATTCGTTGCAAGAGTTCGGTCAACTAAAACTGTACGACTATATCAACGTTCGAAAAGACACCGCGAGTCGAGAATTCCTCGTTTACGTTAGTTCTTTCTCCCTTCTCTTCTCCTGTTCTCAATTACTGACTCGATTCGACTTCAAGCTGTTCGATGAGGCGATCTTGTGTGTGGCTGACGACAAACGAAAAGGATTCGGAAAACTCGCCGATGCGATGAGTGGAAATTCCGACAAACTTCGACTCAAAGGTCGAGTCTACGTTCGACACATTCGCAACGTTGTCGATACCTCGAAAGACGACGACCTGTCCCTCACGATCACGATGAGCGATGATGCCGTTGCCGAATTCATTATGCTCTTCAAAGAACGAACGAGTCTCGAAGTTTGGAAAGCTCAAATCGAACACCTCCTCCTCGGTCATTCTCAGCCTTCACCTCCGCCACCTCCCCCACCAGCTACGAATCTACCTCCTTCCGCGACGGCTCGCAAGTTTTCGACTCCAGGAGATTCTTTCAGCGAATCGAGCTCGTTCGGACAATCTTCGAGCGATTTCAGCAACTACACGAGAACGACAAGCTCGAGTCTCGCTCCTTTGTCGTCGATGATTCGAGAGGAGGAATGCGATCAATTCGGACAATTCGCTCAGGAGAACCAGGAAAACCAACCTGGTTACGCTTCATCCCTCGTCACTTCTCCTTCCGCTCGTTCTCTCCCTCTCCCCCCAACTCCGACCTCTCCTCATCTCGGAGCCCGCCAATTCACCCCTCTCGATCTCATGCTCATCCTCTCGGTTCCCGCCTCGGGACCCACCTCCCTTAAATCCGGAATCCTTCGCAACTCGCTCGAATTCCTCATCGCTCATGTCGGTCCTCGAACTCGAATCAGTCTCGTCACGTACACGGCTGGAGAAGGTACGAGAGGAGTGTTGAGGAAGACTCCGTTCTTGGCGGTAGGGAAACCAGAGGGAAAAACGAGATTGGAGAAAGCGATTGCCGAGATTGGGAACGAGACAGCTCTTTCGGGTGCGATGATCGATCATCAGGAGGAGAGAGTCAATGTCGTTACGGCGACCAATTTGGCACTCGATATCGTTCTGCAGAGAAAGGTAATAAAAGTTTCTCGTCTCAATCTTTCGCTTGAGATCAATGTTGACCTTTCTTTTCGTACTCGAGCAGTCAAAGTCGGCATTGACTGGAATGATCCTACTCAACGATGGTCGAGATGGAGCTCAAAAACAACAAATGGATTTGGTCATGGCTCGAGCTGAGGCCGCAAAGTGAGTCTCTCTCTCGTTCGACTCCGTTCCTCAGTCGAGATACTGACTACTGGTTCGTCTCAGTGTACCGATTCACACTCTCGGGTACGGCAAATCTCACGATCCGTCTTCACTCTGGCTTCTCTCGAATCACACTGGAGGATCTTACACTTTCGTCAAAGATTTCTGTTAGTGCTCTCTCTCCTTTGTCTCTCTCGCAGGAAACTGACTCTCTGCTCGGGGATAGACGATCTCCGAGACTCGCTAGCAGGGTGCGTCGGAGGAATCCTTTCGATCGCAGCTACGAACGTTCGACTTCACATCTCCGTTCCCGAAAAACGGTGGTTCAAGATTCGCAAAGTTTCCGGTACACCAGGCGCGATCGTCTCTAGTTCAGGAGCCGACGTCGACGTCGAACTAGGAGAACTACGATTCGGGGAACGGAAAGATCTCATCGTCGAAGTCGAACTCGCATTGGGAGATGGAGGAGGAGGAGGTGGTCAATCGAGAGGAAGACAGAATTCGATCGCGCAAGAGTTCTCGGCGACGGATGCGTTCTTTTTGGCGAAAGCTGGGATCAACCCTTCGAGTTTGGACGAATACGATCCGAATAATCTTTACGAGGATGAATACGATTCGATGCCGGATGAAGTTCCGCTTTTCGAGGTGAGCACAGCTTACTCTTGACTCATTCTGGTACAGCCTCCTGAGTCCGTGTACGCTGTACCACAGGTGAACGCGGCTTATCGAGATCCAGCAGCTGGAAAGAGTATTTCTCGATTAAACCAATCCCCTTGTCTCCTCACGATCACGATCCACCCACCTCGTTCCCACTCTCAGCCTCAACAACTCTCCTCTGCACCCGAGATCGTTCGTCGTCGAATGGAACTCCTCGTGAGCGACATGTTGTCACGAGCACTCCTCCTGATGACTCGTCGAAACGATTCTCAAGCGGCTCGACTCCTCGAAGAAACGAAGAGGATCATCACTACGATCTCTGGTACCCTCGTCGCTCCTCCTACCTCTCGAAGACCTAGTCTCGCTCCTTCTAGCGCTTCGAACCCAGCTCGATCCCCGACGGCTCAAACGCAAAAGATGCTCCTCGCCCTCGCACAAGACGTCGACGCAGTCCACGAAGCTTGTCTCAACCGAGGTCTATTCGAATCGAACTCACGGTATCAAGCAGCTCAACAAGCCGTCGTGTTGAGGGATCAAAGAGCTTGGACTCCGAAATCTTCAACCGAGAGACTGTTTTGGTTGGCAGATAACAGTTTGTGGTTCGTGACGAAATCTCAACAATGGTTGAGTTCGTCTTCTACTTCTTCTTCTTAGTCACCTCTCCTTTCCCTGTATACCTACCCTCGTTCAATCGTTTTTGTTTTGTTTTGGGTTTCTTTCGACGACACACTCTCACACACGCAAGCTTGTAACTCTTATCGTATCTCTCGTTTCTATCATATACCCTTCCTTTCGACCTTTCGATCTTACTCTCTCTCTCCCTCACCGCATGCATGGGCTTCTTCTCACGACTCGATGATTGCAATTACTCTCTCTTTCTTCTCCGAAGTACTGTTACAACAAGATTGATTGCGATACTGTCAGCATGAGAGAGAAGAGTTAGCCTTGTCCTGGATCTAGTCGAGTAGAAGAGAACTCACAGAATAAGACGACTCAAACTTTGTGAAAACTGTTCCTCAGCCATCCCGGTTCCGGCCAAATCTGCTCGAATCTCAATCAGCTCCCATCTCGTCCCCAACTCAATTCAGCGACTCACCTTGGCCACTACTCTCCCTCGAATCAAAGCGATCGGAACCGGTCCATAATCCCTCGAATCCGTCGAATTACTCGTATTATCCCCCGCTAACCAAACATGTCCCTCTGGAACTTTACACCATTCCTCCACTTTCCCTCTCTCGCCAGTAGGGTCGACGAGAACAGTGTCCCCGGGTAAGCCGATTACTCGTTTGAGAACTTGGTGAGAGGGCGAGAGGGGGGAGATCGAAGTGACGAGATTACCACGCGCGAGAGGGGACAGGCGAAGAGAGAGAGAGGAATGGAGCACGAAAGTACCGGAGTGAGGGAGGGTTGGGTACATCGAAGCACCGGTGCACTGCAGAGAGAGAAGCGAAAGAGAAAAGAGAACGAGGAACGAGAGTTTGAGCTCAACCGGCCAGAGCGCGAGGGAGAGATGAGAAGCTTACAGGTCTGATTTCCGCTACATGTTCATTGAATAAATGTACACAACACAACACCTGCACGAGGAGAGAGAGACAGGGTCAGAGAGACAAGTTGATTGATGAAACTGGATTGCGAGACGAGACGAACCTTCATGATGTTGAGGACGTATCGACCGGTCTTTTTGACGCCTTGGTTCAATGCTATAGACATTCTTGAGGGATTCGCATGAGGTTGAAGGGAGAGTTGAGGGGAGAAAGAAGAGAGGAGGTTGGTTGACTCTGAACCACTCCCTTCTGCACCAGATTCTGACGATGAGATGATCAAGGACCTACGGAATGAACTCGATAACAAGCTAGCGAAAGCATTCCCTAGGTTCCGGAAGAAATTTCTCTCTTTGGAACTCGCTCCGATCGTCCTCGGGCTACGGTGAGCTAGAATCCCCCGTCGTGCTTGCTTCGGAGAGCTCCAGTAACTGACCTTTCGCGACGCGACAGGACCGCGACTCTGATCGATTCCCTCCTGCTCTCGGAGGCAGAAGCGATCGCTCTTTCTCAAGTCCTCAAATCGGTTCGTCCTTCTCTCCTCTATTCGCGCGAAAGAGCCTGATTTGATCCTCCTATTCTAGATTAAGGCGAATCTCCAGGTCGTGTACGAAGAAGTCACCGGTCAAACCCTCGTCGTCAATCGAGATTTACTCGAAAAGCGTTCTTCGCAAAGGATCGTTTTCGTCGAAGTAGGGTCAAAAGAACCCGTTATCGTGAGTGAAGATTGATTACTGTAGTCGCATAGTCTTCAGACTAGTCTCCTGCTTCCTCACAGCTGCCTCAGCCTCCCGAGTCTGTCGATTTCCTCCTTTCGCAAATCTCTTCTTCCCCTCGATCCTCCTCTTTTCTCTCGCTCTCGCTCCCGGATCCTAATAGACCGCAAGATCTAATCCCGTTCGTAGGGTACCTACTCGACTACCCCGTAGCTTACAGCCTCGGAGAAGGAGAAGGGCAGAACTGTCTCGGAGGAATCGAATTGGTTCTCGTCGAGGTCAAGCTGATTGATGAGGCCGATGGAGGAGAAGCGTAAGCGTAGTCATACTCAAGGTGTGCCGTGTCTTCCTGAGTCGATGAAGCTCACCCGCGAGTTTGTGTGAGTAGTTATCGGTTGTTCTCATTTTCTTACCCAGCTCACCTCGTTTCTCAAGAACCATCTCTTGATCCCTCGTCTATCGTCCCTCTAATGAAGAAGGAGATCGACGACCGACTCGTGAATACGTCGGCCAAGCAGTGCCCGAGCGCAAAAGATTGCAGAATCGAGGTTAATAGTCGAATCGTGATTCTCGATCAAGTAGCTCTATAAACCGTTTGTACGAATCGTAATATATATAATAGCAACAATCATCAAGCCCATATCGTACCCCAATCCCATACCGTCCCAGGCGTCATCTCTGCCGCGACAGAAAGATCTCAATCTCTCAGACGTCCTCGATCTTCTTGACCTCCATCCTCGTCCTAACCGACATTTCCCACCCCTCAACCCCTCTCAAATCATACCAACCCTCTTCATCATCTAACCTCCTTAATTCCTCCTCCTCTCGATTATCTGATCCTCCTCCTCCTAGAAGGAGTTTCTGAACCGCTTCGAGAGGGAGAGAAGTCAGAGTTGGGAGATGGAGGCGGAGGTGAAGGGAGGGTTTCGGGATGGATGGGGAGAGGAGGGTCGTTTGAAACTAGTGAGACGGGGTCACGGATCAGCGAGAGAAGAGAGATAAAGAACGGAAAAGGAAGAAACGAACTCTAGTAGCTCCTTGACCCGTGTTTTCTCCTACGAACCAACTCTCGAAACACCTCTTTACTAATTCCTCACTCCACTTAGTCTCTCCCTTGTTTGTCTGAGAATCCTCTCCTTCGTCTTTGACGCTATAATACCCTTCAACTTGATACATCCCTTCCTCTACCTTGAACCCAACTTTACTCGAATTCAACCCTGAAATCATACTCGACGAGAAAGTCATCAGATGACTCGAGAACAAGAGGGTATGTTTGTAGGTAAAAGGAGTAAGAGTTTGAGCTTGGGGATGTCGCAAGAAAGGGACTTCAAGTTTCGCTTCACTGCTCGTTCTTCTTCTTCACGTCAACCAACTTTCCTCCTTTTTCGTTCGACTCGACATGAAGGAAGCGTGTTAACGTACTAGAATGTTCTCCTTCCAGGTCCAAATCCAACCCCAGTCCCAATCTGTTCACCACACTGAACGAAAACCCATCTCCTCCCCTTCCCTGGATCTGGTATCTCCCCCATCCCACTCTCTGCCAACTCTTGATCAGTGAGGAAGATAGGAGCTCCATCGGACCAGAGGGAAGGGAGGAGAATCGTCACTAGTGGAGATGGGAGCGAGAGGGGAACGAGGAGGAGATCGTAGCGACCTGTGATGTAGGGCGCTAGGAGGGAGGCTAACATCGCTATGCTCTGAGTGACTCGGGGGTCGATAAGAGTTGATGGTGAGGAGGGCAAAAGAGCGCTCGAAAGTTGGATGATTCCGAAGCGTTTCGTTTGTATGCCAGTCTCAATCGGAATCTCTCTCCGAACAGTACGAACACAGTAGAGATGATCAATCAGAGTACTGTATTTCCAAATGAATCGCTAAACAATGCAGAATAAGGAAGAATGGAATGTATCGATCGTCGCCTCCCCTTTCAACTTTCGCTCGTTTTCCGTGCGGTCAAAAGGGACAGAAAATCAAGCTAGTAAGGCCATCACGTGGACAGGATCGCTCCCATCTCGTCACCACACATCCAACGAATTGGAAAGAGTGATGAAGGATGAGAGTTCTACTCTTCCCCTCCTTTCCCGTTAAACCAAACGCCTATGGTAGAAGAGACGGGTAACATGAATATAGAGGGGAGTTCTTTTAGTGTTGTTCTTCGGTTGTTGTTTAGGTGAGTGGCTGTGGGTCGAGGGTGTGATGCGTCGAAGGAAAAAACACGAGCAGAGGGAAGAGTGTATAGCCTGCGATGGGCGGTAGGGAGCAGGATGGGGTTAGCTAGCTCGGATAGAGTGTAGAGAGGGAGCGGAAGCTTACCAGAAGCAGCGGGAGAAAAGGCAGAGAATCTGAGGTCGAACCCCGAAGCTTTAGAGCAGGGTAAACGGATGCTGTACGGCGCTTCTAGCTATATCTGTAGTCGAGCATTGCTATCGGCGTAACGAGGGTCGGTTCGAGGCGAAGTCGAGAAGAAAGTGATGGGAAGGGAAGAGAAAGCAGACGGCTCAAAAAATCTCGAATCTTCAAACAATGTTTTTTCGCTCGGAAATGAAAGCTTGTGCCTGCTTTGTGAAGGAAAGGAGTACGAAGAGCTGAGATACTGCACGCGCGCGAGACGGGTTCCGAAAATACAATACGTCGATTCGAGCTTTTTCTGACTTTTATCGACGTCTCGCAAGACGTCCATGCCTCTCTTTCCCCAGCGCCTACCATAGGACATGATGCGGATGCGGTAGTCTATCACAGCCCCTTCTAGGAACCTCTACCAAGCTTTACTGACTTGTACGTCCAACACTTTCTTCAACCCATCTCTCCTCCCGCTCACCTCCAGCGCCTCAAATGCCTCCTCCACCGTCTCCTCCTCCCCCTCGTCATCGTCTTCGAAGAACGGTTTCACAGCGACTTTGATCGTCTCAGAGAATAGGTTCGAAATGATCCCTTGGAGAGTTTCTCCGGTTTGAGCGAAATCGGGGCACTGATCCAATCGAACGAGGGTGACTCGTCAGTCCTGGGTAGGGGAGAAGAGGGAGGATGGTGAAGAGAAGACGTACGGCGTTGACCTCGAGGAGAGAAACTTGGAAATCTGACGACACGAGGAAATCAATCCCGAAAATCTCAAACGCATTCGGTAATACCTATTCTCCCACCTCACCAATCACCTCATCAGCTCACGCTCCTGCAATAACAGAACACATATGAGTGAGCCCTTACCTGAAAGGAAGAACCCGCTCCAATCGCCGCTTTAAAGAGTTCCCTAACCGTTTCTTGAACTGATTCTTGAATCGTTCGTATCCGTTCCTCCCCAAATTTCTCCCCTTTCTGCTCCCCACTCAACAAAACCTTCTCTCCCATCTCTTGTAAACACCCTACGCTTACTTGCGGCGTTTCTTGGCCGAGTATAGAGGTCTGGAGACATGTATTCGTGAGATGAGAACTGAGGTCGAACTCTGCGGTTGAAGTTGTAGGGTCGGATGAAGGAGGAGAATAAGGGACTGGAGCGAAAAGAGCGAGGTAAGGGTGGTGGACGTAGACTTGGAGACCTCCTACGGCGACGACATAGACTCGAAGATGAAATTTCGTTCCTTGTGAATCTGAACCGGGAGTCGGATCGAGTAGGAGTGGATCGGAGAGGTATTCCTATACACACGTGGGATGAGTCAGTGTGAGTGGTATGAGAGTAGGGAGAGAGAGAAGGTGAGACGGTACTTGTATCACCCATTCCCTCATTTGGGTCGAATCGACCCTCGTATCAGCTCCGAATAAAGCTGCTCTACCCTTCTCTGTTGCTCCCTCCTCCTCCTCCTCTTCGTCGTCGTCGTCTTCTTCTTCGTCGTCACTTTCAGGTTCGAATTCGATGAAGATCTCTTTCAAAGCTTCCCTTGTCGAGAATAATCGAATCCCATTCCCTTTATCCGCCAATGCTGCTTTCAAAATCCACCACTTTGGCTCTTCGACTTCCTGGAACGATTGTTCAACTTCGTAGAGATCATCCATGAGGAGTTCGTCAAGTTCATCCGCGAACGAACAGTTGAAATGAACGGTTTTCGGTGCGGATTTTCGAAGTGATGAAGTTGGATTCTTTGAGCAATACAGGGCGATCGTATGCGCTAAATTCGACTTTCGGATCAACCTGTTCTTCCACCCGAATTACATCAGTCCCAGTTTCAAGCTAGGAGAGAAGGAAAGAGAGAGGACGAACGCTTTCCTAATAGCGAACGAATTCAATAACCTCTTTTCATCCATCGCTAAATCCCAATCCAACTCGTCATAATCTGACCATTGTACATCGGGTTTCTCTCCCTCGAGGAGGGCGTCCCGGGAGACGAGAAAGCGGTATTGAGGGAGTTGTTGAGCGAAAGAAGAGCGGAGAAGGGAGACGACGTAGGATTGAGAAGAGGGGTACTGGACTAGGACCGTTCGACTGGTAGGTCGGTCTGATGCTGGTTTGGACATTTCTAGTCTTGCAGGACTGAGAGGAAAGAGAGAGGAAAGTCAACTGACTTCTTTCATCTCTTTGCCGCTTTCCCACGACTCTACTTCGATCGAATGACCACAGGAAGCATTTCGAGTAAAGTACCACCTTCATTCTCCTCCTTCCCGGCTCCTGAACCTCCTTCCAAACCTCACGACAAAGTTCCACCACCTTCCTTCACTTCGTTTCCGACTCCCGATCTACCGGGCTCAGCTAGCAGACGCACCGAACGAACGAAAGCGAAGGATTTCTTGGATGAGTTAGGAGCGGAGATTGGAATAACTGAGAAGAAGGAAAGGAAACGAAATAGTGGTGATCATCCTCATCATCGCGAGCGGAGGAAGAGGGAAAGTGATGATGATGATGAAGATGAGGAGGAGAGGAGAAGGAGAAGGAAAACTAAAGGGAAAGAGCGGGAACGGGAACGGGAGGAAATATCAGGGAAGGAACGAAAGAGGGAAGATGAAAGTCGGCATTCGAGCAGTAGGAGGGAGAGAAGCAAGGGAAAGGAGAGGGACAGGGACAAGCATGAGGATAAATTAAAGGTGAGCTGTCTCCCTGTGCGAGAGAACGAAAGGGGAGGCAGAAGCTGATTGAAATGGACGAGGTTTTTAGCGAAACGAATCTTATCGAGTCGTTCAGGCCTCGAAACCATCCCTGACGCACGACGACGACGTTTCTCCATTCTCAGCCCCTGCAGTGATCGAGGAAAAACCTCGGGAGAAGCCTCTCTTCTACGAATCCCGAAAGGGAGACGATCTCAACATCGTTTACGGAGGCTTACATCGAGGTGACGTTCCTCGATACTACCGCTTAGGGGCTGGACGGGTCGTTGGTCTGAACGATGGATTGAGGATAACGAGAGAGACGGCGTATACTGGGAGAGGGGTCGAGGTGGCTCCGTTGAATCGATACAAGGTTAGACAGAATCCCTCCTCATTCTCTCTGATTCGTCGTAGTGCTCATGGAGCTCGAATGCACAGACTCCTCGTTATGCTGATCCTTCTTCAGCGAAATACATCAACGATAAGAATATGAAACGAATCAATCTACTCCCTCCTCCGACGAAAAGACAAGCTCAAATTCTAGGCGAATCTCCTGGTCCTCCCCTTCCACCTTCTCCACCGCCTGAGGATCTCGACGCACCTTTCATCGCTTTCCTCCCTGAGCGTTATCACAGGGACAAGCTATCTTCACTCGAACACGAAGAAGGAACAGAATATCGTTCGATTGCTGGACTCGTCAAAGATTCAGATCTCGATCTCAACTCAGGTGACGATGAGGAGGAGGAGGACGACTTGTTCGGGACGTTAGGGATCAGTGGAGGAGAATCTCAAGATGAATACCTCAAACGAAGGAATATCGAACTCGATCGACAATTACGGGACAATCCAAAAGACGTTGACGGTTGGATCGAATTCGTCGAATTTCAAGATCAAGTAACCCAACGACTCTCTTCCTCCTCGAAGGTTGGATTGAGTCAAGCGGAACGTACGAGTACGAACGAAATCAAACTCGCGATTTTAACTCGAGCGTTATCGATCGAAGGAAACGAATCAAACGAACGATTATTACTCGCTTTCCTGAGAGCGGCGGCTCAAGTCGAGGATCCGAAGAAAGTATTGGAGAGATGGAGGGAAACGTTGAAAAGTCATCCGGATTTGACCGGGTTGTGGATCGAATACGTTTCGTGGAGACAGACGAGTTGGGTTAATTTCTCGGTCAAAGACGTTGTCGAGGATTTCGAGGAGTGCTTGGATGTGTTGATGCTTGCGATGCTGAGAGAGGATATTGGATCGAGCGGTGAGTGCTTTAATCGAAGTGAAAGAATCGATACTGACTTGACTCTCATTCCCGTGCGACTGATCGTTTCCTTTGTTGTTGACAGGTCTTGAAATCATTGAAGGGAATGCGATCTATCTCTTCCTTCGTCTGTGTCTCATGTTACGCCAAGTCGGTCAGTCTTGCTCACTCGAAAGGTTGCTTGCAAGCGAGGAATTCTGACGCGTCGAAAACAGGTTACTCTGAACGAGCATTCGCTGCTTTCCAAGCCCTCATTGAACTCAACCTCTTCCGACCGAATCATCTGAACCTTGCACGACCAGATGATCCTCGTCGAAAGTGGACGGACCGCGTCGTCGACGAGCTCGAGGAGTTTTGGGACAGCGAAGCGCCTCGAATTGGAGAAACAGGAGCGAAAGGATGGATGAACACGAACGAGGACGACCTACCACCCGAGTCAGCAACATCGGAGGCACTGGTTCCCTCGACTAGTGACGACGACGCCGAAGCTCGACCATTCGAGAAATGGGCAACTGCCGAGCGCGCCGCATCTCTCAACTCAGCTCTCCCCGCTAGAACGACCGATCCGACTCTCGATGATTCAGAAGACCCCTTCCGTATCGTCCTCTTTGACGACATTCGGTCTTTCCTCTTTATCGTTCATTCCCCCGATTCGAACCTTCAACTCGCCTACGCTTTTCTCACTTTCCTCGGTCTGCCCTTCGTTCCTCCCGATTTCCCAACCTCAACCCCGTTCACTACCGACTCTTTCATCCATTCCGAGCTAGTCGAGAGACCCAGTCTCGTCAAGAGGTTCTGGCCTAAGAAGATGGAACTCCAAAAACCGTTCGAAACGATCGGTGGTGAAGCGATGGAACCTGAACGAAAGAGTGCATTGGGAACTCCATTCGAGATCCCGTTTCGTGCGACTCCGGCGGTCGTCGATCAGTTGTTCCCGGCGAAGGGGAAGGGGGAATGGTTCGCGACGATAAGGAAAGAAGATTTGGAAGATATCGAAATCGAACAAGCGAGGTGCGTGCAAGTCCCTTCAAATCCGAGATCATCACGTTCTGATCTAGTCGATTTGTCACGCGCAGGAACGCCCTTGGTCTCTTGACGAAAGTCGTTCGAGATCCTTTCCTCAACCTCGATCTTTTCGCCCTCGAAGCCGCTTCAAGTCCGAAAGGGTAAGCCGACTTGATCCTCTGCATCTTCTTCACCCTTGCTGATACCCTTTCGTCGACAGAGCCGTCAAAGCAGCGAAACAAATCCTGAAAGATCACCGAACTGATCTCGCTCTCTGGGATGGTTACGCTCGAATCGAACGGCAACGAGGCAAGGTGTCCGACGCTCGTCAAGTGTACTGTACCGCGTTATCGATGTATCGCTCGTTCAAGCCGCAGGATCAGATCGACGGTCCTCTCTTGTGGAGGTCGTGGGCTGAGATGGAATGGGAAGAAGGCAACACTGCGATCGCGCTCAAAGTACTCGTAGCTGCCTCGAGTAACGCTCAAGTAGATCTTGGTGAGTCTCTGACGTCTCTTAGTCCTTCCACAAAGATTGTGACTAAGTTTCGTGAGCGATTCTCTCTTCAGCTTCTCTCGCAAAATCACCCGAGACTCGTCCTTCTCCAGCAGAGATCCTCCGAGCTCGACAATACTATTCAACTCAACTTGAAGCGTCGTTCCAACCCCGCGCGACCGAATCGATCCTTCGAAATCGAAACCATCTCGCCTATTCCTCGGCTCTTCTCGCTCTCCTAACCCAAGGACTCGACTCCGCAACCGAAATCCTCGAACGACAATTGTTCCGACTCGATTGTGTCAACGCGAAGGGAACGGCGGAACACGAGGAAGTTTACATGCTTCATGCGAAACTGTTGTATCGGAATTCGATGAAGGGTGCTTATAAACCGACGAGGTTGAGGGATGTCCTCGAAAGGGCGACTGGAGAGTATAGGAATAATACTCTTTTCCTTGGGCTCTTCTACCATAACGAACGTGAGTCGAGCTTGTCGAATGTCACTCAAGCTCCGAAGCTCATCAATCGTTTGCCCTCGCAGTTCGAATGAAGATCCAGAATCGAATTCGCAAAACACTCGAAGACCACGTACTGAAAGAGCAAGACGCAACGAGCGAAGGTTACCTGTTTGCGATCTTCGCCGAACTTCACCTCGATGCGAGATCGCAGAATCTCTGGGCCGTAAGAAACCTGTTCGACCGAGCAGTCGAGAATCCCAAGTATGTCTCTCTCTCTCGTGCTTCGACGTTCTCTGTAGCTGAGTGTGCGACATCGAGCAGAACGAAATCGTCTCCTTCGATTTGGACGCTCTACATCGATTACGAAGTTCGAAACGGCGAGCTTCAACGCGCGAAATCTCTCATCTATCGAGCGCTGAGAGAATGTCCCTGGTGTCAAGGTACGGTTGACACCTCTCCATTTGCGAGCGTGCATTACTGACGAGCTCGATTTCTATTGCAGAATTCTACCTCCGACCTTTCTCCCCGACCCTTCGTTCCGTCTACCGCTCGAGCGAACTACGAGACTTCCACCACCTACTCCTCGAAAAGGGACTTCGAGTTCGAATCGATCTCGATCCTTACCTTGAAGGCGCTCAATTTTCGGATGTTGAAATGCTGGAAAATGACGAGGAGGAAGATCGAGAAGGAGAAGGAGGAGGAACACTCGGGATTGGAGAGGAGGTATTCGTAGAGAGCAAGAAACTCATGCCGTATTGATCAACTTCGTCGTCGTCGTTATCGAATCACAGTACGGAAAGTCCGAAAAACGAACCGTTCACGCGCTCGGATCGCTCGAGGCTTGAGCTCTTGAATTAAATCTTGTTCCGCCCGAACCGACTTTTTGCCCTTGCTCTCTCTCTCTTGTCCTTCACTCTCTGATGTCCGACAAGATGCGTCACACCGTCCTCCTCCTTCCGTTCGCTTTCCTCCTTCATCGCAGGTACGCTCTTTTCTCTCTCCACCCTCCTCACTGCACCGCACTGACACCCCATCCTCTCTCTCTCACCCAGTTTCGCTCAACGCACGATCACCATTGAGAATCATTGCAGTTACACCGTCTTTCCAGCTGTCTCCGCATTCCCAGGTAACGAAGAATCGTTTACTGGTGTAACGGGGTGGGAGAGTCCACCGGGCCCGGGAAAGAAAGAAGAAATTACGGTACCTTCGAAATGGCAGGGACGGATTTGTGAGTCCACTTCCTGTTCGTCAGGTCGAGACGAATCAGAGTGACTGAGAAGTTTTGTCGGGTCTTTTCTGATAGGGGGTAGAAGAGGATGTATGACAAACTCGGAGGGAGTACTCGTTTGCGTCGCGGGAGGCTGTCCAGGAGGACTAGAGTGTGGAGAGTCGGTGCTAGGGGAATCGACGGCACTCGAATTGAGATTGAGATCGAGCACGAATGGTCAATACGATGTGAGTCTTTCGACGCCGAAATCTTCCCAGTAGTGTGACTTCGAACTGGATTCAGCGTCGGAATCACAGGCGTACGATCTCCAAAACGGTGGTGGTTGGAGGTGAGTTCGAGATTCTTGATCAGCGAACCGGGAAAGAAAATTCGAGTTGATCGTTTTTTGAGCTCCCAGTGTTCCAATCCGAGTCAAACCCGAAGGAAAGACTTGTACGACGATCGAATGTATTCCCGACCTCGAAGGTTGTCCAAAGGAGGAGATGAAACTCAAAGATTCGTATGGCGTTACTCTTGGGTGTTCGAGCGCTTGTTTTGCCGGGATCGAGGATCCGAACGTTCAATGCTGCGTAAGTACTCCCTCTCCTGAATGATCTCGATTGACGGGCTGACGTGAAAGTTTCGAATATGTAGATGGGAGAATTCGCGAATCCTGAAACTTGCACTCCTGACAAGATCTTCGCTTATGAGTACTTCAAGACTTGCAAGAACTCTTATGCTTACTTCGTTAGTTCCTCTCTGTGGCCTACTATGTATCAGACGGACGAACTGACACGCTGTCGAACCCTGTTGGCAGCAAGATCGTACGACAACGACGGTCGATATGCTCTGCCCGAGCGAGAACGAACCTGGTTACACCCTGACGTTCTGTCCTGGTGAAGATGGTGGTGGGAAAGGTTCCTCAAACAATACCGATACTTCATCGTGCGCCTCAAAAAGACTTCACACTTTTCGACTTCGAGCTGCGAGAGAGACTGACTCGCTGCTCAACTCTCGCAGGAGTGAACCAGCTACTCAAACGAAACAACCCGATGGACAACCCACCGGTACGGTTCAACCGAAACCAACCGAGATCCCGGCTCTCTCTTCACCCGCGAGCGTCATCGCTTCTGAGTCAGCTTCCGAGAACTCGATCCACTCATCAGAAGGAGGAGGAAGTGATCCTACCGCCTCTTCAGGTACTTCTGCCAGCCCGAGCACTCGCTCTACTGGGTTCCTATCGACAGCCATATCGGACGAAGAAGGAGCCTCTTCGACTTCGACCGCATCCTCAGATGGTGAGATCTTGGGATTGAAAACTCCGGTTTTCGCGGCGGTCGTTGGAGGGGTTGGAGTAACGATCATTCTGGCTGTTGTTGGAGTATGTTTTTGTTTGAGGAGAGGGAAGAATCGGAATGGGAATGGAGCTGGAGAAGCTCAAACAGCGACGAGAGGTGGACCGAGTTCGACAACGAATATTGCGAATGCAGGGAATCCCGCTCGTACGTTCTCCTTTTTTCGTCTTTCGTTTCGGTCTGCACAGCGTAGTGAAGACTTATGACTTGCGACGACGACGGAACAGAGTCATACGCGCTCGCCAAAGGTCGTCGTCGTCATCGTCGTCACGCTTCGTCTTCGGGTCGAAGAGCTCTTCTCGACGAGAAAGAGTCAAGCGAAGACTCGTTCTTCAGCTCGGAGGAGGACGACTCACCACCGCCAGTAGCACGTCGAAGTAGGTCTGTGGCTGGTAACAGGTCGAGGGGATAGATCTTGCACAAGATCTTGCAAAGTCGTTTTGAGCTTTTTTTCGAACGAGGGGACGATCAGTTTTATCCGTTTTGTGTACTTAACTCACAGCTCTGTCTATATCTTCACTGTACTATTGAGCGCCTTGACAACTCAGCTATCCTACTGTTTTTTCCGATTCACCCAAGGACTCACCGCGGCACAGAAGGCGACGTCCGATTTCCTCCGCTTCGGAACGAGCTTTTCCGGTCTACTCTTTACCTCTTCCTCCCTTACTTCATTACCGGCAAAAACTCCTGAACACTTGCCGACGTATCTAGTAACGCTCTCAAGGTCTCACCAAGCTCTCAAAGGTGAGTGGAGCAGCTGATATCGATCATCTCCCCACTCGCGACCGAGGCTCTCTCTCTCTCTTCCTCTCCCTACCCTCGCCCGGCAATTGAGTAGAACACTGACATCGACCCTCGAGCAGTACTAGCATCACTCAGAACGATCAAACACCGCAAACCCGAAGCCGGATCAATTACCGACTGCTCTCGGACAAATTCCCTGTTCTTTCAACCGCTACCCTCTCTCTATCCGACCATGATGCGACCCGTTCTATCCTGTCGCCCAACCCTCGTCTCTTCCTCCTCGTCAACCGGTTCTCGTCGATGCGCATCCCATTTCCCTTCGACTTCATCATCATCTTCTTCAAATTCTTCTCCTCCTTCCAGCCTCCCTTCTTCGACTAGTTCTCAACCACCACCACCACCTCCTCCTCCCAGTACCCTCTATACTCCTAGTCCGACTCCTTCAACCTCAACGTCTGGAGAGAACCCAACGTGGTCAGATCCAAGTTATTTAGCTAGATATCGAAATCCGACTTCTCGTCTCAACCATGACGTCTCTCACAACTTCATCACTTCAAACGGGAACGGGAATGGGAAAGCTCAAAGATCCCGACGAAACCGAATTGCGAATGATGCTTTATGGTCAGGTGGTGAAGCTTCCCCTCCAATTCCACTCGAATCCCATCGTTCAGCAGCTCAACAATCCTCCTCCTCTGCTTCTCGTCCTAAACACGCTCTATTGTTCCCTGGTTCAGGGTCTCAATACGTCGGAATGGGGTTATTCTTGAAGGAGAAAGGGAAAGGGAAAGAAGTTTGGAGTGAAGCCGAGGATGCATTGAGCGGGTTCGAGGAGTGGAGAAAAGGTTTGAGGTTGGATCAGTTGGAGGGGGAAGTAGGGGAATTGGGCAAGATGTTGGATCAGAGTGAAAGGGAGAGGAGGAAGGAAGCGAAAATGCAACAAATCGTGTTTGATGGTCCTCAAGTAAGTCAAGTCACTTTTTTTGTTCCTCTCTATCTTATTATCCCCTCGTGTCTGTGTTTGAAGCTTACTCTCGTTCTGATGACGGTGACGGTTGTTTAGGACGAACTCACACGATCTTCAAACGCGCAACCCGCAATCCTCATCACTTCAATCGCCTTTCTCCGAACCCTTCAATCCCAACTCTCTTCCTCCTCGGTCGTCGATTCCTCCTCCCTCGTCCTCGGTCACAGTTCAGGCGAATACTCTGCCGCCGTCGCATCGGGAGCGATCTCGTTCTCCGATGGAGTTCGACTCACTCGTCTACACGGACTCTTGACTCATTACGCCCTCTCGTTACGTTCGATCGGTCTCTCACCCGAACTCGACGCCCCAAACGATCGGAGGGGACAAATGTCGGCCCTCGTTTTGAACCCAGGTCGTACGCATGCTGAAGTGACCGAGATCGTGAGAAAAGTTCGAGCGAAGAGATCCTCTTCCTCACGAGATGGTGGGAATCAGGAGGGAACGGTCGAAGTTGCGAGTTTTAATTCGAGTAGTCAGGTAGTACTTGCTGGGAGTAGGGACGGGATTTTGAGAGCTAGTGAATGGTTGAAAGAGGAAGAGATTGCGAGTAGAGCAGCAGATTTACCAGTCTCGTAAGTCCATTCTTTCTCTCTCTTTCCTAGAATGTCAAAGTCTGATCGATTCGCGTGATAACAGCGCGCCTTTCCATTGTTCATTCATGAAACCCGCCGCCGGGGGAATGCATCACGCCCTCACTTGCGGCGCGATCAAACTCTCCACTCCCTCCGTTCCTCTCGTTTCAGGATTCGACGCTTCCCTCCTCACTTCCCCCTCAACTCTCGTCTCGAACCTAGTCGATCAAATCTCTCTCCCAGTTAGATGGTCAACTTGTATCAATACTTTACCGACGTTACATGGGATTAGGAGATTAGTTTTCCTGGGTCCTGGACAGGCATTGGCGAATTTGGCGAGGAGGGATCACAAGTTATTGAAAGAGGCGAGGAGGGAGGCCACGGGTCAGAACAGTAAGGAGGAGGAATTGGAGACGGAGGTCGTGAGTGTCGCGACGGAGAAAGATATGGAGAGATTGGTCAGGATTTGGAATGATGAGGTGAAAGAGAACGCTCGACAGTAATCGAGCTCGATTGGCAGACAGACACTTTTGGATTCGTAAACTTGATCCTTCCGGCGTTCCCTCGCTCTCGAACTTTGTGTGCCGAGTGTGCCGGATCTGTTTGCCGTTCGATCGAGTCGAACATGTGAAGATAAGCGCCAATCGACTCGACATGACTTTGCAGTTTTTGAACTCTGAAAGTCATTTCGCGCTCGGCTCTGCTTTACGCTCACTATCAGTCGACCCTGGCTCTTACTCGCCGCCTCTCCACCTTGACTCGTACTCAATTTCGTCTCATGGCTACATCCACTCATCCGTCATCGAACAAATCCTCATCTCCTTCGACCGAAAACGCACCCAACGACACCTCGAATGACGCGAACAAAGACCTGAGCGAAGCAGAACAGAAACGTCGTCATCGGGCTGACAAGAAGGCGGAACAACTACGTCGGAAAGAGGAGAGGAAGCGAATCGCATTGGAGACGGGAGTCGACCCGGCCCTCTTACCCGAAGCGATTGGTTCAGAGGTTCTCTCGAACGGGAAGATACAACCAAAGGGGTTCAGGGCAAGGGAATGGGCTCAAGTACCTACGAAGGATGGAGAGAACAAGCAAGATGGGTCGAAGAAAGTGTCAATCATGAGCTGGAATGTGAGTGACTTTCGCAAAGAGGAGTCATATAGACGAGAGCTGTTTACTGATCGAGGTTCTATCAACGCAGATGCTAGCGCAGGCCCTCGTTCGTAAGAAACAAAATTTCGCTTTTTCTTCTTGCGATGAAGCGCTTCTCAGCCTGAACTGACGTCTCCTTGGACGCTCGACGATCGACAGGTCGAGAACTGTTCCCCGGGAGTGACTGTTTGAAGGGAAAAGATCGAATACCGCCTCTAATGGCCGAGTGAGTTTCCCGAGTTTCACTTATCTCAGCGAGCTTTCGCTTATTCTTTCCCTCACATAGGGTCCTGTACTACGCACCGGATGTAGCCTGTCTTCAGGAGTGCGACCGACTCTCGGATCACCTTCCTCACCTCACCCTTACGCACTCCTATACTTCGTTTATCGGATATCGCAACAAGCCTCACGGTCTTTTGATCGCGCACAAGAACACGGTCTTCGACAAAGTCGGAGAACGTGGGCTCAGACTCGACGAGCAACCTATCGAAGACGATCTTGAGCCATTACCCGCGATGACTTCGGAATCTGCTTCTTCTCGAGCCGAAGACGAACATGTCGATCAAGCGAAAGATGCGAAACCTCCGGCGTCCGAATCAACGGAAGAAGAACGACCGCCAGATGCGGCGACTCCTTCGTCTCGCGCATCTCGTCGAGCGGCAGGTCTTTCACGTACGACGAGGAATGTCGCACTCTTCGTTGCGCTTGCCTTCAAGGATCGACCGAACTCGGGAATCATCGTCGGGACAACGCATCTTTTCTGGCATCCCAAGCACGTCTACGAACGAGTGAGGCAAACGGGGATTCTACTGAGGGAAGCGAACAAGTTTAGGGAAGAAAGCCCGAACGGAGCATGGAAAGATTGGCCTGTCTTTCTCGCCGGAGGTGAGTCATGCATCTCTCCCGTTCCAATCCGCTTGATGACTGACTGTCGGACCACTTTAGACTTCAACACCCAACCTTGCGAACTCACTTATCGATTACTCCTCGGTTCTCGAATCGACAAGCAACAAGTCGACGAATTCAACCATTCGGCATGCGTGCATTACTCGGTCGACAAGTTCTACGACCCTTCGTTCGAGCCGCCAACGCCCGACGAGCCGGAAGCCAAAGAGGGCGAAGAAGCGGTGAATCAAGCCGAGGAAGATCCCGATAAAGTCATCAAGAATGCGAGACCTGCGAGACCCGAGGATGGTCTAGCAGATATAGACAAGATCAAGAAGCTTTACGGGTACAAGGAAGGTGGATCGGGCATCAGGAGCGCATACGGAGAGAATTATGGATTGGTCAAAGGTCAAGAGGAGAACTGGTATTGTGCGAGGAGACCAGAGGTACAAAATGGGAACGATCCGAAACCTAAACTGACGGAAGAAGAGGTCAAGGAGAGGGTTGGATCAGTAACTTGGGAAGAACGAGTAGCGAGGTAAGCGTTGAGCATTATTCGCACGATTTGACCTGTTCACTGATCATCATTCGTGATGACGCAGAGGTGATTTCGAGCCCATCTACACCAATTTCACACCCTTGTGGAGGTGCACGCTCGACTTCATCTTCCTCTTACCGGCGCTACCCTCGACTTCTCACCCCTCGATTCGATTCACTTCACTCCTCAAAATGCACGACGAGTCGGCGATGGGAGCTGGACTCCCTCGGAAAGGAATCGAACCATCTGATCACGTCGCTATTGCCACTGAAGTAGAGCTGTCCCAGTGATTAGAGCTTCTCTCCGAAATGGAATTAGAATAAGAGAGGGAAAGAAAGGAACGTTGATACAGAGAAAAGTAAACGGATTCTAATACTGCCAAATCCTTCGAGAGAGAGACACTGTATACTCTTCGTAACATACTCTCACTCTTTCCTTCGCGCCTAGTTCTGAGGTAAATCATCGGGAGTTGTAGTCGATGGTGTTTGCTTGAACTGGTCCCATTGTCCCGGTACGGCGGGCGTCTCGAGGTCCTCCCAGCTATCATGAGTATACAGGTGTCAGTCTTGCGTACTCACAGCTCACACGAGAGTGAGAGGGAAGAGAGACTCACGCTTTCCATTCGATCATCTTTCCAGCGAGTTGCAACTCTCCTTGAGCCTGTTCGAGTACCTCCTCGATCACACCAGCTCCGATCCTTGCCTCTACAGCCTCGATCTCCTGCTCAGTCCCTTGACCTCCGATGGATTTGATCGCCTCCAATCGCTCCTTCGTGATAGATTCTGTCGATTGACGGTACACTGCGCTCGCCGGGATTTGTTGCAAGAGGGTGAGAGTACCTTGGTACGTTTGGGAAAGGGCGCGGAGAGGTTCAGGGTGGACGGGGTAACCCGCGATTCCAGTCGAGATTTTGGTTCGGAGGGAAGAGGGAGAGTTGGCCGGGTGGGCAGTGGTAGGAACGGCTTGTAACAGTCTTCGAGTAGCGCGGATCATGGTTAGAATAGTGATGTGAGTGGTAGAGTGAGGAGGGCAAAGTCTTAGATCGGTTCGAAGTCGGGCGTCAACAATCGACTGATACTTTACGAAAGCCTGTACAAATGCAGCTAATACTGTTACAGCACCATAGAACCAGCCGAGCTTTCCGCCGAAGAAATAAAAATTTCGAGTCTCCTTCGCACGAATATGAGCTCGCTTTTTCCCTCGACCCGCTGCTCAAAGACTCGTGAAAGAGGTTCCAAAGTGAAACAGCGTGGGTACAAGATGACCATAATGAAGACAGATAGATCGTCAATTCACTTCCAGCACGAGATCCTCTAGCCTTGTCAAAACCCGTCGCGAAAGCCATCTCACGCCTCGATAGACCTGTTGAACAGCTCTTGCGATCCCCACGACGATAACGATAACCTGTAACAAATCGTGGCGAGACGGGTGGCGTCAGAGTCCGAGTCACAGGGAGAGACAAGAGGAACTCACGATAATCAGTCGACCCATCGAAGCCGAATTGTCCCCGGCTCTCCTTCTACCTCCGGCGGGCCGTATTGCCCGAAACAGTGTTCTTCCAAGTGGAGAGACGAATGTTGTTGCGATGTAAGTGTAGAAGACGCTGAGGAGGCCGAGAGTGGCGATTCCCTTGGTGAAATGGAGAGTGATTCTCGCTACGATTCCCGCATCGAGGTTTGATCTGGCTTGATCCTGAATTCGAGCTTGGTGGGCGATCTTGCGAGCGGTCGACCATCGGGAGTCTTCGAGCTGACTGGTGAAGAACGAAAGGGATTCGCGGACTCCTTCTCCGAGTAGGATGTGATCCGCCACAAAGAAATCGTCGAAAGGGGTACCTTGCCATGCGCTTGACCGCGCCTCGACGGCTGAGAGTAACGAGTTGGCGAGGAAGCCGGCGATCCAAGAGAGGAGCAGGAAGGAGAGGATCGTAAGGGATAAAACCGAGACTACAAGCAATGATCGTCCGTCAATCGAGCGACTCGACGAGCTTTCAAGCGGGGACAGGTTTGGCTCACATCTGGAATTGATGAGGTTCCCGACGAATGCACGACGGAATCGATATTCGTACAGGCAGCTCGGGCAGCGATAGAAACTTGAGGAATTTTGAGTAGCTTTTCTCCAGGCGGCCAAGCATTCAGTGTGGACATAGCGAGACTGTTCAGTAGATCGTCGAAGGCGTCAGCTCTCCTGAAGCCACATTGAAGCGTGCTCGGGTCCGCGAAGGAGGAAATGAAAATCGAACGAACACTGCCTCGACAACGACATGGAGAGAATAAGCGACCCAAACTCTCGTCCTCCGAATCGAAACAGATCCTGCACATCTTCTCTTCGGTCCGCTCCTCCGCTTGATCGGTTGTCGAGTTGCGCTCGGAGGAGGCGGAGTCGGCACGAGTTGAATCATTCTCCTCCTTTGACGACGATTCCGCTCGGGATTGAGGTCTGAGCAACTCTTCGACAAATCTATCCTCTTCTCCATCCTCAGTGACGATGCTCTCCCTCCTCTCCCGCGGTTCTTTCGTGCTCGGCATCGGCGTCATTTCGTCTCCCTCTTCGACTTCCTTGTCCTCACTCGTCAGCTGACCGACGATCGCCTCCTCATGCTGTTCTGCTTGGGCTGTGACCTCCTGGGGCTGCCACGTCGGCGTTATGAGATCATTGTCGGGAGAAATCTGAGGGATGAGTTTGGGAGCAGTGTCTGAGTCGGTTCTTGTAGGCTCGACAGTGGTTGGATGTCGCTGTCGAAGGGTAGAGATAGGTTCGACCTCCTCCAGACGATCGAGAGACATGGTAATGGAAGGTGAAAGAGCAACTTCCGAACTCCTCGAGTGGGGCGAAATTTGTTCAAAGAACGGGTAACGATTCCAGGGTCTAACAAGATCACAGACTATTGACAGAGTAGAGATCCACGAGTACAGGTAAAAAAAGGTAAAGGAAGAAAGGCAAAAAGAAAAATCGAGGTATCTATTTTTCGGAAGAACGCAAAGCTCAACCGTATCGTCGGGCATTGTGAGCTTGAACGATCCTTTCGATGTGTTGGAAGAACCAGAGACGAGCTGTTTGATCTCCAATTGCGAGGAAAGGTCCATCTCCACCGCTCCTACCACCGTCCCGTTCCTTGAGGCTCAATGCTGTGCGTCATAAGTGAGTGGTCAGTTACGAGAGAGGTGCTTCTCGCGAGGAAGAGTCGACTCACAGATTCCGGAAGGCTCGAGAGAAACGCTACTCAAGTCGGCGAACGGTACGTCCCACTGGAGTTTGAGCTTGGCGATTCGAACGAGGAGCATTCGAGTCGTCGTGAGAATACAGACGACCGTCTCGTCCGATCGTCTCGAGTGACCGGATCCGGAAGCGGGAGGAGGAGAGATGTCGAGATGAGCGACGTAGATTTCGTTGAAATATCTGCCGTTCTCCGTATTTTTGAGCCAATTTTGTCCTAGAGCTTCTCGTTCAGAGTAGGGCTGTACAAACCGAGGGGAAGATGAGTCAATCTCACTCTCGAGAAGACAGAGACGCAAGCAGAACTTACTCGGAGGACACCATCGCTTGCCGTGAAACGAGGTAGTCGAACTCGGTCGATTCCAGTTTGATCGAAGACGGTCGTCGTGTTGCGAATACCTGAACTCAGCAGAAGCGCGATAAGTGAACAGTCCGAATCAGAGCAGCGATGAGCGAAACACACCTTCTGTAACATTGTTCGCAAAGTCAAAGATTCCGACGACGGGTTTCGTGACGGCTCTGAGTAGGCGGTACGAACAAGGGTTAGCAGAGCCCCACGATGAAACAAAAGGTTGTCGCTCACCCGACCAGTCCCTTCCCTACACCGGTGAGGAATCCTGCGGCTCCCCCAGATTCAGCTCCTTCGAGCGGTTTCGTCTAGATGAAGTTCCGCTCCTGCGTCAGCATTGAGTCGGTTCATCTGAAGCAGATGCCAGAGACTCACAGCCAAACCCTCGAATCCACTCGCAACACTCGTGACGAGCGACGCAGCTCCAGCCGTGACACCATAAAGCGCGTGCTTCGGTTTGTTACGGTATTGTCGCATACGTCGCTGGTTCTGGTACTGTTGATCGAGAGTAGCGGCGGAAAGACCTAATAGGAGAGACTCCGATCAGAGGTGGACGAGACAGTGAAGGAGAAAGACAGCGGGCTTACCTTTTCCGATACTTCCAGAGACTTTCGCCAATGAATCACTCAATCCGAAAACGGTCTTCTTGGCGAGACTACCTGCTCCTCGTGCGATACCGATACCGACTCCCTCGTTGCCGTTGAGCATGATACTGTCGTAAGGCTGAATGAAGAAATCGGCCACTCCACTCGAGACGTTCGTGAAGAGTCCAACGGGATTTCTGTCGGAACGGATTCCACTCAGTATCGGTTCGAGAGAGCAGAGCAGGGTCAAAGAAGCGACTCACCCGATGACGTCTGCGCTACCGAGAACGCGGTAAAGTTGTCCCGTGAACGCGGTGCTGTAGTGTTTCGTCAGGCGAGACTGAAGAACCGGTAGCGATAGACGAGCGTTCTCAATCAGGAGAGCGTTGAATCGAACCGGCGCATCATTGACATTTCCGATAGCCATAGCGAGAATGTTGACGAGGAAGAAGAGAGGGTTTCGAGAGTTGACCCTGCAGAAAGCGAAGAAAAGTGTCAGTTTTCCGACGAGTCTCAGAGATGGAGTCAACTAGAAAGCTCACTTTTGATCGGCGTTGACGCGGTCTGTCCGCATGAACGAGAGGTCGAGTTGCATCGGTTGAAGATGGAGAACTTCGAAGTAGAGATCGCCTCCTTTCGACGTCGCAGTCGGTTCGGGAATTCCTTTTGGGTCCTCGGTAAGAACACTACGCGCGACGACATAGTCAGTTTCGACAAGTGACGAGCGAGCGAGGACAAGACTTACTTCGGAGGTTCCGTTCCAGAGGCACCGGAGAATTTGGCGAAATCGAGGAAAGCGAATAAGAAATCTTCGTCGACTTCGATCGTCATCTCTTGAAGCAAGATCGAGGCGTACTTGAAGTACGTTACACCGTGCGCTAGAAATCGAGCAGAGAAAGCTGGATCAGTCACCGTGATTGTTTAAGGTAGGAGCGGAAAAGAAACTCACCTCGATCCTTGAGAATGATAGCGGAAGCTTGTAGTGAAGGATGAACCTCCAGCTCTTTGCCATCCTTGGGAATGACGGAGGGATACAGGAGGATTGGGAAGATTCCTCCGAACAACTGATTGTCGATTTGAATCCATTTGATTCCGAGTTCGTAAGCGACGTTCGTCGTCGAGTCTGAATACTTTGCCGTCAAACCACGGAACGAAGCGTAAACGAGTTCTTGCATGCTCTTGTTGACGACCGACATTCCGATTCCCTCGAGGTTGAGACTGAACGAAAAGGTGGTAACGTTGTCGACGTCGACTTCTTCGAAAACGACATCTCGATTACTCATAACTGAACCCGGTCGTGAAGTCGCATCTGTGTTGCGACGTTGGAGCTTGAAGACACTCGCCTCTTCGGTGTAGTTGCTGAAGGCGACGACTTGAGCTGTACTTTCGGCCCGAACGTCGATGGAGAGAGTACGAGTGTGACCTTGGAACTGCAGATTCATCTCGACAGAACGTCAGTCAGTGTCGTGAAGAGGCAGACGGAAGTGGGGCCTCACAGAGAACCGGAAAGGAACAAGTGCTCCGATTTCGAGTGGGTTGATCATTCGTTCACCGTGACCGACGACGATTCGAAGGTTGCGAGAGTCGGCAGGGTAATCCCAAGCGTAAGGTAGCTCGTCGTGAGATGCGAGGTGGTAACGTTTCGTAGGAGATTTTCTTCCGCCGACCGGTTGACCCTCGGGCTCCTACGAGCGATCACGCAGAAAGGTGAGCACGACAAGATCGTTCAACAATTCAAGAGTCGAAACTTACACATTGATAGAAGTCGATTGGGTAGTCACTGTCGTTTCGTAGGAGGAAAGGCCAAGAGCCTGTCTCGGGGTCGATTCGGATAAAGATGCAAGGACCTTCGAGAACTGCGTCGACTCGAGCGAGACGTTCTCCTCCGTTTCCATCAGGCACTCGCACGTAGTTCTGTCCGATATCTTGAAGCTTGAAAGGCGCCGACCTGCGGAGCGAAGTGACGAGATTCAGCGGGGCCTTCGGACACGAGTGAAACGGCGAGAGAGACTCACCAGTTTTGAGAACCGGCGAAGGAGAGAACAAGCTGAGGAGCTTGCTCGGCTCGAACGAATCCAACATCGTGACGATCTTCAGAGGGAACAACGACGTCCTTCGTAGATCCGAGTTCGCGGAGGCGAAGACTTTCACCGAAGTTGTTCTTCACGATGAAACGAGGACAGAGAGTGATCACTTTCGTGAGTTTGTACTGCAACAAACGATATCCTACGAGTCAGTACGGTCCGCAGGCTTGAAAAAATCGGGGAAGGGAACTTACATCTCCGAGACCCTCTGTCACTTTGAGACCCAATCTGATTTCCTCTTTGCCGTTCGCCGAGGGAAGAACAACTTCCGATTCGTGACCAACGGTTTCGAAACTGAGAGGCTACGGAGGAGAACAATCGCAAAGTGAGGAAGCGTACCGAGAGAAACGCGACAGATAACTCACCTTCGACCAACTTGACTCTCCGACACGAAGGAGAACTCGATTCTTGCGATCGTCGCTCGGGAAGGAGAACATGAAGAGGTCGTTCTCGGGTCGCACCGACTTGGAGGAAGCCATCTCTTGTCCTGCGACGTGTTTCGCTTGACCGAAGAATGGTTTCGTCTTGAGCCCAAAGTCGAGTCCCTTCTTGTTGATCAGGATATACGGGGAATAGATCTGAACCTTGAACGCTCCTCCCGCATTCTCGTGTTTCTGGTAGTGAAGGCGGAGGTTGAGTTTGAGATCGTTCTTGTCGGCGAGGACTAATTCGTTCTCGACGGGGAGATCTTCCGGGTTGTCACTGTTGATGATCGAGAATCCACTTCGTTCGAGAGCTGCACAGATCGAGTCTCAGTGCTCGAGTACTCCAAACCTCGCCAGGGAGAGAGTGACTCACCAGTATCTTGTACTTGGACGCACATCAAGAGAAGATGAGACAACTCGGCAACGTGAACGGGACTCGTTCCACCGGCTCGTAAGAAAGCTTTCCAGTTGTGCTTAACTTCTCGATCGAAGCAGCGGTATTCGATGTCGTGGGGCAAGAGATTCTGGACCTCGAGAGGTGCGTGTAGTCGAAGGGAGATTCGAGGATAAGTTCTGCGACGGTAGGAGGAGGGATCAGCCAGTGTCTCTTATCGAAACGCAAGAAGACGCGTACCGTAGAAGAGGATCTCCCTTGTCGTGAACAGCATAAGCTTGGAACCGGAAAGATTCTCCCTGAGCATTCTTGCAGAGGATTGCTCGAGACGGTCGTTTGACGAGGTCTTGCCAGTGTAAGTTTTCGGTAGGCCAAGCGTAGCCAAATCCGCCTGCAAAGTATCACCATGAAGAGTCAGTATCGAACGATGATCAGACCTCGAAAGCGAAAATGAACGGACCATCGGGTCGAATCTTGATTCTGTCGTTGTAAGCCGAGAGAATTGGAACGGCGCAGTCCTCTCCGGGAGCTATGTAGCATACCGGCATTCAGCTTTCGAATCGAGCGAACAAAGATGCGAGGCGGACTTACGGATATTGTACACCTTCGAGGATTTCTTTCCATTTCCATCGACGATGACCATCTCTGCGTTGACGAGCGATCGATTCTCGACGAGGAAAGTAGAGCGGAATGTGACGACCTTGACATTGTCGACGAGTTTAACCTCGCAGAGGAGACGATGATAGACGGAGCTGACTTTCGGTCGGAGAGTGTGAACGTGTTCTCCTTCTCGATCGACGTGGATCTGTTTGAGCTTCTCCCATCCTGAATCTTCAATCGAGAGGTCTAATTGGTTGTGACTCGTAGCGTTGACATTCTGCACGTCGACGGGAGAGTTCGTCAGTGAAGAAAGAGCGAAAGGAGAGGAGATCGCGACAAACCTCTCGCATTGTTCTCCAGTCATCGAATCGCCACGGTAGGTCCTTCCCGTCGGCTACGACTACCATCTTCGATCCTCCGTCGTCTCGGTTCGCGACAGAATCTCTTCCGTACTGATGCGACTTCGCAGGGGTTTTCGCGAAACCGAGTGAATATCCGGTTCGGTTCTTGAGGAGGAAGGGCGCGTTCGAGCCTCGTGGCTTTCGGAAGAGTTGTCCGCCATCTCGATCTAGGAGTGTCGATGTCGTCAAAGCGATCTCGATGAAAGAAGCGGTCAAGTTGAGCTCGAGACGCTTCTTTGACGAGATTCCGATGTTCAATCGACCGGTCGAAACGGACCTCGATACCTGTGAGAGAAGTGAGAAGATGAGTCAGTCGAGAAAAGAAGAAGCGGCGAGGAGGAAGGACTCACGTTGACGACAAATTCCCACGGATCGACGAGAGGTTCCCAGTGAGAAACCTTGAGGTTGAAGTAGTTGACGTGAGGCTTGATCATGACGCTCGCATCAAGCTGTACAGGAAGTGATGCATCATCAGAGATCGATCCGAAAGAGAAACAGATGAGAGAACGCACATCGGTCGACCAATCTTTCGCTTTCGCAACGAATTTACCGGCCTTGATGTCGAGAAGCGGCAGATCGTGCATGTCGCCAATGAGAATGAGTTGGAAGCCGTCGATAGTTGCTCGAAGCTGACGGAACCAGGATCGAGGCCAGTCAGTCTCGAGAATACAAGCTGACCGAGTCGGACGGAAAGAACTCACTGTTTCTTTCGTGACGATCACTTGAGCCCTCAACGTAGCATCCGTGACTCGGCCTGAAGTTAGAGTTCTCGTACCCCGAGTGACCTCGCTCTTGCTCCTACCTCGTGTCTTGACTCCCGATGGAGAAGTTTCGAGAGGTGGACGAGGAGAAGTCGGTTCAGGCGGGTTAGAGCGGTTCGACAGTTCGATGGCTCGGTTGACGATCGAGTTAATGAGGAGGATATCTCGGAAGGAGACACGGAGAATGACGGGTTCGATAGCAGCTTCGATACTCGTGACTTGACGTCCGGCGTCGGCTCGACTGTCCATCGAGACGGTGAGATCGAGGTCGTCGAGTACGCGGATCGTATCTTTCGGTTTGTCCATCTGGAACGTAGCGGGAGTTTAGCGCGAGCGAGAGAGAAGCGATGAGCGGAACTTTGTACTGACCCTTCTGAGGAACATTCCCATCTTTTTCACGCTGAGAGCGGTCGTTCCCTGCTGAGACATCTCGATCTGGTTAATAGAGAGCACGACTGCCTCCGAATCAGCCTGCTCCGGGTTAGCGAGGAGGATGATAGTTGGAGACGTGACGTTGAGTCGAAGGGCGAAGGTAGATTCGACACGAGGGTTGGGATCAACGATCTGTTCATCGGCCTCCTTGAGACTCTCGTCGACTTGATCCTCGTCTTGAGGGGCGGGAGGGAAGGCACTCGTGAAGAAATCGAGGAGGGCGAAGACGGGATCGAGGGAAAAGATGATTTTGGGAGAATCGATCGCGACGTTGGCCATGGAAGATTTGTCGAGTCCACCTGATTGCGAGTATTGGATCATGAACTGATTGTCGACTCGTTTCGAAGCGGGGATGATCTCGCGGAATTGAGTGAGGCGAGACGGGCGAGTGTCGTGAACGGTTAATGAGCGGATCGCAACTTCGGCTTCCATCGAGTCGTCCGAGAGGAGCTTGTACTTGACGGCAGTCTCGTTGAGCGAGAACCGAGCGAGACTCGCGTCTTCAAGAGTGTTCTGATTGATGGCGTCGAGCGTGAAGAGTTCGAGGTAGATCGTTCCGGATTCGAAAGAAAGTTCGACAGTCGATTTGAGCGCGACAGGGTGACCTTCGGCATCTTTCCCCTCACTCGGTAGCTCAGGTAAGAGGTCAATCGTCGTTCCAGTCTTCTCGACGGCAGTTTGATCGTTCTCATGCGAGGTTTCGACCAGGTTCGCTGGGCTCGATCCGTCGGCGTCGTCTTGAACTTCTTCCTCGACGAGCGAAAAGGCTTGAGGAATCGTTCGCGAGAGTCGAATCAGCATGCCGTATTGCTGTTGAGTGAGATTCATCTTGACATCCGACATCTTTGCGTGAATCTGCACAGCAACAGAAAGTCAGTCTCCGCGCGGACAAGGCTCAGAGCAAGGAAAGAGCACGACATACGAGAGTACCGGGAGTATCGAGTTCCTTCGATTGATCCACGTTCTGGAACAACTTAACATTAACGTCGATTCGAACATCTTGAAGCATCTCGAGAGTGTGAGAGTCGCCGTTGTGTTGGAATGTCGACTCGAGTCCGATCTCGTGGAGGCCAAAGTTGATCTTTGTCAGGACTTGCTCCTTCGAGACCTCAAACTCGTTCGAGAGACTGATTTCTCCGAGTCGAGCCGTGACGACGTCTTTTGGCGAGCCCTCTTCGTTCGGGAAGACGACGATAGGAGTTCGAACGAGGATGTCGTAGTGCATCTTCGGAATCAAGGTCTGCATCTCGTTTGCGCGTTGAGCGGCAGCTTGAGTCGCGGCGTCGTAGACTGCTTTCATTCGCCCGAATTTGGTGAAAAAGACGAGGATTCGATGAACCGGTTCGGTGCGGAACGAGAAGCGAAGTGATCCAGCTCGAAGGTAGACACTCGACTCGTAGCCAGGGTAAGTTGACTTGTCGAGAGGGTCGTACGTTTCGTAGCGGAAATCGGCGAGCTCGTCTCCTTGAATCGAAAGCATCTCTTGAGGCGTGGTCGTGCTGAAGTTGTCTTCGAGCGTGAGGTTACCGAGGCGAGCACTGACGCGAATCGTGGGACTTCGAAGGAGGACCGAAACATCGGCAGCGGAGAGGGAGAGAGTAGCGAGCCGTAAGCCGTCTTCGTTCAGGATCAGGTTGATACTCGTGAGTTTGACTTTGACGCGAAGCTTGTCCGTGCTGAGTTCCTCGAGCGAGGGATCCTCGTTATCAAGACTGGCTTCTGGAGTCGAGGGAGCAGAGGTATCTTCCGGATCGGTGAAGGTTGTCATGACCCAGTCGAACAGGACGAGAATGCTGTTCCGAGTTACGACGAGGTTGAGAGTAGACATTTCGACATCGACACTCTGTTAGGTCACACAGGAGAGGGTCAACTCTGCATTCTCGAGCGAAAGAACCGAGAAGTCATGCAGTTTCGAGACTCACTTTGTCGAATCCTTCATGAACAGTCATGAACTCGGGAGAATCTTTCTGAACGCCTTGATAGCGGACTCGAACGAGATCTTGAGAGTGACTGCCGTCGAGTTTCTCACTCGTGACGAGGTGTCGAAATTCTGAATCTTGTTCTCCGATCTTGTCTTCGATGTAAAGCGAACGAAGAAGGACGTCGACACTCATGTCATAGGGACGAAGACCGAATTCGAGCTTGAACCCTTCGAGAACCGTATTGGCGAGGAGGAGATCCGGCTTGACTGGATCAATGTTCGAGCGGAAGATTGAAGCTTGAACGCGATCGACCGAGAAAGTGAATTCGAAAGTCTTCTGATGAATGTTTTGTTTCTAGACGAAGGGAAGGTGAAAGTGCTCGGAGATGTGAGCGAACGAAATCGTGACACGCATGAAAGGTCTAAACTTACGCCGTCAGCGATATCAGGTGTATCGAAAAACTCGTCTTTCCCGTCTCCCTTCTCTTCCTCCTCGTCATCTTCTCCCTTCTCGTCATCTGATCCTTCCGAGGCTGTGTCCTCCGAGATGTGCAGGTCCTCGTCGTCTTCGTCCGATTGAAGTCCTTTCGACTTCGATTGAGCGAAAGAAGTATGTCGAGCCGCGGGAGCGAGAGACGGACGAGTCGTGACATTCTTCTCAGCATCGCCGTTGAACTTGGGGATAGCGACGTCGATCATACGCATCATACTCTTGTATTTGCGATCCGAGAACTAGAAGGCCGTGAAGACATCGATCAGCTGACGGATAAGGCGCCGAATTCGCGAGTTGGCGCATCGACAAAAAGGTGAACGCACGTTGAGTTGGAGAGAAGGCAAGGAGCCAGAGATCTTGAAGCGAGTGAGATTCGGTGCTTCATTGAGGATACAGTTTTGAGCGAGGAACTTGAGTGAAGTACGTTCGAGAATGTGAAGTTCGCCAGCTCCATTCGCGTGGCCATGGTGATTTCCCTCGAGAGCGTCGAGACAGACTTGTAGACTCGGTCCCATCAGAAGCTATCAAACCGTGATCGAAAGTGAGACTTTGCGAAGAGAGAGAGAGAGAGAGGAGGGGGAGTAACGCACTTGAGCATCTTCGAGCTTGACGTAAAATTTATCATACATGAGACTCTCCAGCCGTTGATAGTCCTCTTCGGCATACTCTTGACGTTCTTTCGCTTTGACCGTATCGAGAGCGGATTGATCGGCGAGATCGCTTTCGACCGAGATGTGACCCGCATCGAGGACGACATGTTGACAGTTTTCGAGAGTGACATCTTCCGGTATGATGATGATCGGGGCGTTGAGATCGAGATGAACGTCGACGGTTTTGTGTTGAGCGAGGGCGAATTCGAGTCCAGCGCGAGTTTCCTTCCTGATCCCTTCGAGCGTTTCACTCGCGACGTCCATCAAAGCTCCGACTGATTCGAGTTGACTTTCGGGGGGTTTGAAGAACGCAACGATCGATTCGACGTAACCTCGGTGGTAAACGATTTCCGTGTGTCGAAGTCGAACGGCGAGGGCGTTGTCGGCTCGTTTGTCGAGAGGTTGGTGTTCGAATTTGAGCGAGAAGAAAGGTTGACTGTCGGCTGACCATCCAGCGATCATATCTTGCTTCGCTCCTGACTCCTCCTCACTATCCTCGGCGTCTCCGTCCTCGTACTGCCCAACGTCCTCGTCCGCTTCCCTCTCCTCCGGCGGCGGTCTAAGCTGCTTCTTCTTTCCTCCCAACCCCTTCTCCTTTGCGATTTCAGCCTCCGTCAACTCCTTGACCCGAACGATTTGAGGGTGGAGAGATCCGTCGCAAGTTCCATCAAACACTCTCAATCCTCCCAATCCAAGTGTCGCCTCGACCGTTTCCACCCGTTTACCGAGATCGAAGCGGAAGTCGTCAAAGTTGAGAGCGATGAGATCTTTCGAATTGCCGTGAGGATCGGTACGAAGGGTGAAGGAACCGGTTTCGAGTTTGACTTTCGCTCGGTACATGAGGGTGTCTTTCGGGTAGTCGATCGCGCTCGTGACGGCGTCTTTCTCGTCCCAATCGATCGCTTTGTAGAGTTCTTTTCGTTGTTCGTCGTTGAGGGCGGTCGAGTTCTCGTCCGCCTCGTGAGATTCCGTAGGATGAGCTCCTGTCGCCCAACCAACCCAAGATCCTACCCAGCTCGAAGCTTTTGCCGTGGTCGTCTTCGCTTTCGCTTCGACGGGGTGTTCTGCGCGCTCCTTGCGTAGTTCGGAACGAGCGATCGATCGATAGAAACGAAGATCCTTGTACCCGAGTTTCCGTTCCAAAGCGGCGAGACGCTCGGCGTCCTATACAGAACAGAACAGAGTCAGTACGAGCTTCAGTCGAACGAGAATTCGAGAACAAAGCTTACCTCAGGAGAAAGAGGTCCTCTCATTTTCGATTTGAATACATCGACATAAGCCTTACGATCGTCCCTTCTCTCCGCGAAGTACGCCCAGCTCCATTTCTTGTGCTTGTCGTGAATCTCGGTCTTGATCGCCGTGATCGCAAACTTCCACAGGGCTCGATTTCGATTCCTGTCGATCTCGGCTTGAGGCGGTTGATAGATTCGATACTCTCTTTGACGAGTGTAGAAGTGGAAGAGGTCGACCATGCTGAGAGCGTCTCGGTACTGATCGGCGTCGAGTACGAATCCAAGCTCGTTGAACAGGAGTTCCGTATCGAGTTTTGCGACTTGAGAATCTGCTCGTTTGTTCACGATGAAACGACCGGTTCCTGAGACTGGTTTGAGGATGAATTGATGTTTCGGAGTATGCGTCTTGCGAGAGATGAGTTCGGTGAATTTTGTGATCGCTTCGTCGATCGGATAACCGGCGAGAGAGGGAGAATCGGTGTCGAAGTAGACGGCGAGGGAGTCGAGGGACGCAAGTTTGTGGATGGCGCCAGTCGAGTCGGTGATGAAGGCGGGTTGCCATTCAGAGTCGGTAGAGATCATCGAGAAATTCGAAAGGGTGACTCCGACAGAGAAAGGATGACCCGGAACTGAGATCTTGTCTTCGTATCGAATGTGTAGGTTCTTGATCTGTAGGCATATCGAGGGAGTGTTAATCGACCGAGAACTATTCAAGGAGCGTGAGATCCGCTTACCTCGAGTTGCAAATTGCTCGTAACTTTACTCGTCAAACTCTCGATAAAGCTCTGATTCTTCTTCTCCTCTTCTGCGCTCATCGTTGGCGAGGATTGAGTCGAGAGGAGTTCAGCGTTCTCTAGCTTCTCCATCTTTGCCGCTTGAGATCTTGCTGCGTCCTCTTCGGGAGTCGAGTTGGCGGAATCTCGGGGTGCGGCGAGGAGGTATACGTCGTCGATTCGAACTCGTACAGGTTGTGAGGAGAGAGCGTGCCAGGCAATCTTGATCGTGAGTTCTCCCAAGTAGCCTTCCATGACATCGATTGGGAGGTTCAATTTATCGAGAGCGTCCTTCTTCAACCGGAGATTCCGTAACTTGATATCTCCCGACCATACTCCCAAGTTGAGTTGACTCGTGTTCAGGTTGTCGACCTTGCAGAACGGGACAGAGGGCGAGAGAACAGAGATGATCGAGCGAGGTGGGGAGAAAGAAGAGTTTGAGGCAATCAGCTCGACGGGTTACAGCTTGAGAGGGCGACGCAAAACTCACATAGGTACCTAGGTACTTGTTCAACAACCCAGCAGCGACCGACTCCAGCATCCTTCCGTTTCTCTTACGTCAATCTCAAACTCGAGATGAAGATTTGTCGAATCCAGTAGCGCGTTCCGGGTGTTCTGTACGTTTTCGCCGCGTGGTCTGCTGTATCTTTCGGTCTGGCGATAGATTGGGCGAGGTCGAGTGAAGAGAAGTGAAAGATCGAGCAACACCTCTCAATTTTCGCGATATTCGTGGTGTCAAAGCCTAGAATTTCTACGAATCCGCTGTGGATACATAGTGTACTTTTACAGGTTACCAGCTGAGCGAGAAGGCTGCTCGAATATCTCAGAAATAACCGGTAACGGCCGGCAAATGTTCGGCTCAACCTCTCTCCCTCTCCCCTCCCGCGACACTCTTCAATTCCACCTCGTATTGCATCAAGCTATCGACGACGACGTCCACGTTCTGACCCAGCTAAACTGATAAACTCCAACATGGCTGCCGTAACCGTTGTGACTCCCTCTAAACAGATCAACCCTCTGCTTGCTTGTGAGTCGCATTCTATCCGCTTCGAGGACAATTTGAAGCGGCACGTTTCTATCGTCGGAGTCAACGTGGACAGGGCAGGTGGAGTTGACTGGAGAGCTTTACTGACTTCCTTGCGACTCCCTTCCCCACAACGCTCTCCCACCTCTCCACTAGCTTACCTGCAGCATCTGGCGACTCGACCGGTTCTTACCAAGTCCATCACCTCGGGAACTCTCTCGTGAGTCGAGCAAATCGAGTTCTCTTCACTTTCTCCGCAAGCGGAAAAAGCAAAACTGATTCTTTCGAGGTTTCCATCCTCGCGTGAACTCTTAGCTTATTGTCTGAAATCATCGCTGGACATGCAGCTGGATCGCCACCTGCCCCTCTCTCCCCGAAAGAACGCACCGGTATCCCTCCCATCGATTTCCTCAAGCGAAACCACAAAGCTTTGAAGCTCGCTGCTTATGGTAAGCTCGACCTGTACTCCCCTCAACGACCTTTTGTACACTGACACCTGATGCGACACGTAATAGGCTTCTTCGTGTCTGCGCCGTTGGGTCATGCCATGTTGGCCATTTTGCAACGCGTGTTCGCAGGGAAGACTTCTGCTCGTTCGAAACTCGCGATGATCATCTCCTCAAACATCTTCATCTCTCCCATTCAACAATCGATCTACAGTGGGTACTTCTCCACTTGTCGAGATGCGTGGACAAGAGAACCTGACAATCTTTCGCTCTCGCTCTGGCTCTCGTGCTCGTGCTTAGTTGCCGCCATGGCGCTTATCAACGGAGCTACCAGCCCTGAAGCGATCCTTAAAGCTTGGAAAATGTCGTTCTGGCCGGTGATGAGGGTGCGTCTTCCGAAACTCTTTTCTCGCGTTGTCTACGATTCCTCTGACCCGTCTCTTTCCACATTTTCCTCAGCTCACTTGGGTCGTATCGACCCTCTCGATGGCAACTGCTCAAAAGTTCCTCGCTCCTGAACTCTGGGGTACGTCGAATCGCCTCATACTCTCGCTATTCTGTGCTTTTCATCTGACTTCCGCGCTTTCCCTGTCTGGCTCTTAGTTCCCTTCTTCGCCTCCGTCGGAGCTTCCGTCGGATGCTTCATCAACGTACAGGCGAAGAAGAAGGCCCTCATTGCCCGTGCAAAGGCTCAAGCTGCAAAGGACGCTGAGAAGTCGGAAAAGTGATCCTTGCGTTTTGTCTCTCTAGCTTATCTGTTTTCGTGTTCATTGTAAGGAAGTACGGTGTATGCTCTATATCACAGAGTCGCTGAGCAACCCATAAGCGCCTGCCTCCAGAGAACTCTGAGGAAGCGAGCAGAAAGAGCTCAAAAGGAGGATCGCTCTTTGTGAGAAACTGCGAGAGAAAGTTCAGACGAGGAGAGGAACACGTGAATCGTGAGATTCAATCGATACCGAACCGAACGTTCTCGGCTTATCAAACCGTAAATTATTCCTCTCTCTCTCTTTCTCTCACTCTTCCGGACCGCTTCTCCACCAGCCTCACTGCAACTGTCTCGATACGCGACCGTAGACAACATCAGTACACCTCGACTAAATCAAGCTTCCCTCTCTTTTCAGTTCTCTCCCCACTCTCTCCATTGTTCGTCTCAACTTTTTGTTTCCGCTCAAGATGTCGTCCTATGGCACCCGACGAAGTTCCGCGATACAGGTAAATTCTATCAGTGTATTTGGCACGTCAGGGGACGCTAACCGGTTGTTCCGGTGTCGTCAGATGGGAGCCGAGAGGACTCCAACGTACGATTACTCTCCTACTGCCTCGCTCTCGTCCTCTGTCGGCAAATCGAAACGACCTACTACCATGAGCAAGTCTCGTCGATTGTCTAGCTCGACTCAATCACTCCGTCCCGCCTCAGTTCCGGTCAACATGTCGCGGGGGAAATCAATCAGTGAATGGGGTCCCGACGATGACGACGACGGTGAGGTGAAAGGATCTGCTAGGCATAGCAAAGACAAGATGCTGTTCGAATGCGAGAAATGCTCAAAGGTGAGTCGCCCCCTCTATCTCTCTTTGGAGATCTATCGTCCCCCTCCCCCGCTCTCAAAAACTTTTTCTCTTCCTTCTCTGAAGGCGGTGCTGATAAATTTCTGAATCCCTCCTCTTCCCACCTAGGTTTACCGTCACTCTACTTGTTTGACGAAACATCGTTGGGTGAGTCCCTCTCGATCTTTAAGTTCGGTTAGAGCTTCAGTCTGACTGACTTGCATCACTTTTGCGTTATTTCGCGCCATATCTACACAGGAGCACACCACTGTAAGTCAACAGACGCGCCGTCACTCGGGAAGGAGTCAAATATTCTGACTCGGTTACATCGTTCTTCTAGCACTGGAAAGAGGCCTCGAAACTCCTCCTCTCGAAACATCAACAAGTTCAACTCCTTGAAGGTGCCGCTATCCTTGCTGCCGCCTCGGTTGGAACCTCCCTACCCGACGAGAAGTCTTACTGGTAAGTAACAAAGCTTCCCAAGCAGGTCGGAATTTTCACTGAACGAGCTGACTCCGTTCTCGGTTTTCACCAGGCCCGCTGCCGTTTCTCCTCCGGCTTCTGGTCTTCTCGGCTCTCGAGATCTCGGAATCAACATTCACGCCCTCGCAGCGTCTTCGCCTCGATTCACTCCTTCTTCTCTCTTATCGGATGCCGGAGACTTCTTCTCGTCGCGCTCAGAAATTTCGATGGACGACGACGATTCGGATGACGAAGACGAAGGTAGCTCGCCTGCAGCTGAAGGATTGAGTCTTACGATGGAAGAGGACGAACCTCTCGAAGACGGAATGTTCGACCTCGACCTCGGATCCGGAGATTCTCCTTCTCCTCATCACATCCCTCTTCCCCATGTCGATCCGACTCCGGCCAGTTCATCACTCGGACTCAACGTTCGTCCCAACGCGATTCCTCGACACGTTTCTCCCGTCGATTCCGATTCGGCTACCTCCCTTTCGAGCTCACTTCATTCGACTCGACCTCAACTCAGATCGAGCGACAGTGGTTTCGGTTCGATCCCGAGTAGCGGAGAAGAGTTGGCCGCCACTCTCATGTCGATGTCCTCTCCTCAACCACACACCAAGGCGCCGCTCGTGGGATTCTTCCCCTCTGAGAATCCGACTTCGTCCTAGTCGCCCTTCCTCTCGAATCGTCTACCAGCGCCATCTTCATTTCTCGGATCTGAATATATTCCCTGCCTTACATCGATTCCAGCGTCCCAACTTACTCGTTACAATTCTCCTACGCATTTCATATCAGCCTCCCTCTGCGTTCCTTCCCCTCTCGTTCTTCGTTCTTCCGTCCACCCTCGCAAGAATCCTTCTCGTCTTTTCTCGTCTCTTTCTGTCTTTCGTCCTCAGTACCCGTTTCGTAGTGCTCTTTTCTCAGTTGTTTCTTCTTCTTTGTTCCACCCTTCTGTTCTTTCCTTCGTTTCAACTTTTTGTGCCCCGTTGTTTGCTCTCCTCTCGTCAGTACTGTACCTGCTTTCACTTATTAGTCCGCTCAAGTAGTACCCTTCCTTCCTTCCGTCTTTGGACCGTTTCCGTCTCACTGCAAACCTTGCAAACTCGTTATTTCTCACTACAATGATTCGTGAGCGTTCCAAGAGTTGTCTCGAGCATCTGGGAGTTACGAGAGAAGCGCGGAGGACAGAACTCGAGAGCGAACTTGTCGAATCTTTTGAAGCGAGTCCCCCCTTGGTTCACCTATCTCAACCTCAGACAAGCTGGCAGACTCTGTAACGCAAGCTCAGTGGGCCCAAAAGTACTCGGAAGCCCAGGTGAGTCCACCAATTGAGCTCCTCCTCTCACAAAACGACTTCATCTCTAACTCCCCACCTCGTTCAACCTTAGGCCGCTGGTACTCGCGCTACGAAGCTTGAACTCGCCGGAGCATACGACGAAGCTTTTCAGACCTACATACAAGCCGCTCGAGGTTACCTCTTTCTCATCAGACACAGCCAGGATCCGGAAACAACAGCGAGGTTGAGGACAGTTTCGAACAAGTTGGTGGAGCGAGCGGAAAAGATCAAGCAGGTCAAGAAAGGTGCACTGAAACCTGTCAAAAAGGACCGGTTCGCGCTCGGTACGTAGGCTTTATCAACCGCCAGAGTCTCGAAATGCTGACTTTCGATTCTTCGCATTCGTCTACCAGAGGAGCAAGATTCGGTTCTCGCACGATCATCTGTCCTAGAGGGCGAACGAATACCTAGATGGACCGAGGAGGGCGTTAGCATTCGGTACGTTGAGTCCTTGCTCATAGCGTCGAGCGAGAAACTGATGAGGACTGTCTCCGTTAGTCTGCATCGACGGCCGACTCTATCCTCCGTACAACAAGATCGAGGATGTAGCTGGAAGAGGGCATCAATGATCTTACCGGGCGCTTGCATCGCGAAACGGGAGACGAACGGTCGCGCGATCTTGCAAGACAACGTTTCCGATTGTTCTCTCGTCGCAGCTTTGATCGTCGCGGCCGAGCATCACTCGAGATACGGATCGAAAGTGAGTACGCCTCGCTCGCCGTGTCACCTTATCCTTGTCTGATGCACCCTTGCAGCTCGGGTTGTCTTGTCTCTACCCTCAAGATGCAAGCGGGTGGCCGATCAAGGATGGTGACGGACAGTATCAAGCTCGCTTCCTCATAAACGGTACTTGGAGAAAGGTGAGTTGAGCTGGAGCTGAAGGGATCATAGCCATACTGACCTGTTTTATCCTCGTTCACAGATTTGTGAGCTTTTCCTCGTCCTGTCAAAATACGTGTAGCCTCTCTCAGCTCATCGATGCTTGCTTTCATTCGATAGGTCTCGACGATTATTTACCCACAACTCCGGAAGGTCGAATGATGAGCGCTTCCGTTTCGACGCAGGACGAGCTCTGGCCGGCTCTGATCGAAAAAGCCGTAAGACGCTCTCTTTCTAGGCTCGTTCCGGATCTAGCTGACCCCGTCTAGTCGGGGAACAGTATTTGTCACTGTCAGGTAGCTACGACTTCCGTGGATCGTGAGTCACGGGTCGCTATCGAGCTTTTAAAGCCAAAACTGACCTTGACCTGGACCAGCAATTCTGCGAACGACCTCTAGTTCGTTTCGTTCTTCTCGACGTGACTGACCGATTGCACTGACGCCCTTCCAACCTTGACAGCACCTTGTCTGGCTGGCTTCCCGAACATATTCCGTTGAGGTAAGTTCAAAAGGGTACACTCGGCTCCAACAGGACATTGACGAAAGATCATTTGACTCGGTAGATCAAAGTTCCGCAGCGAACAGGCGTGGAAGAGACTGTACACCGCTTTTCACCTCGGTGAGATCACAAGCTTATCTCTTCCCCTGTAGATGATCGCGCTGAAGCTGATGATTCGTGATGCAGGGAAGTGTGTCGCAACGGTCGGTACCTCGAAAGTGCTCGACGAGTTCCTCGAAGGAGCTGGATTGATTCCTTCGCACAATTACGCGATTCTTGGTTCGTTTCCTCTTTTGCATCGACCTCCGACTTATCTGACAAGACTTCCACGGTAGACCTGCGAGAGCATAACGGTTCGAGAACGGTCGAGATTATGAACCCTTGGCGTGAGACTCGCTCTTCGTGGTCGCAAGATCTTCGAGCTGCACTGCCGGGCGAGTTAGGTGAGGAACGTGTCCTTCCCTTGCATTGAGCGGCTTTGTTCACCCGTCGCTTGACAGGTCGTCCTACCTTGATCATCGCTTGGGAAGAGATTTCGACTCATTTCTCGATCATTCACGTCAATTGGAATCCAACCGTCTTTGACTTTTCGGACACAGCGCACATGTGAGTCCTCTCGAGTTATGATAGACTGTCAGAACCTCTCTGACGGCTGTCGCGAGAAGGTCTATTACCGGAGAGACGAGCGATTCATTACAGAGTAAAGAATTCTCCGGCTTTCGTTCCCTGCCATTGAAGTGCTAATGTCTCGCACACGCCAGATCGTCACAGCACCCCTTTACGAATCAGTGTCGAGTCAACCGCGACATCTCTACCTTCGTCAGACCTGTGGATCTTCCTTGTCCGACATTCGAAATCAAGGGACGACAAAAACGAGTATATAGGTTTGCAGGTGTCTCGTTCACTCGAAGATACCGCATCCTTGTCTACACGTCCTGCAATCGACGACGCTGTGAGTCGACTCCTCTTCCAGCGAACAAACCTCAAAAGCTGATGCGTTGTTCTCTCCCAGTCGACGATGACCGATGATTACTACAGCCTTGTGAGCGTCTTCACACTCTTCTCACCTGCGACTCGCCGAAGTACTGATTCTCAAGAGTGTATCAGCGCCGTATCGCGAACCCGAGTAACGCTCGTCTCTTCGATGTCGTCGTTTCTCACGAAGGCACAACGAGTGACTTCAGTTTCTCGCTCTTTGTGTTCGGCAATGACAAGGTACGGATACAAGAAGGCCCTCCCCTTCTTCCTTACAGCGTCAACGTAAGTAAAACCTTCTTCTGCATCGGAATCGGACCTGCTGAATCGTTTTGATTTCCTTCACGAGCAGGTTCAAGGACTGTGGGATGGTTCGACAGCTGGAGGAAATCATACTCGGTCGACATTCATCTACAATCCTCAGTATCGCATCACCATCTCCCCCCTGTCCGGTCGATCGAGCGCGACTTGCGACGTCGAAATTTACGCTCGCACTTCTAAAGAGACACCGATCAACGCCAAACTCCTAGTGAGCGGTGGTCAAAGGATCGGAGAGTGAGTCTCGATTCTGCTACTTCTCACCTCATACGCATCTCAGTGCTTACTCTCTCTGCCTTGTTGACCGACAGCTACGAGAATCGAGACGTCCTCGCAGGTTCAGCGTCTTATGCCTACGGACGTGCCATATCTCACGTTCGCAATCTGAAACCTGGCTCCTACACGCTCGTTGTTTCGTCGTTTCAACCGCGGCATGAGGACACCTTCGAACTCGCTCTTCAATCCTCTCTACCTGTCCAGGTCACACCGATCCCTCCAGAAGGCGCAGGAATGTATTCGAGGTGTGTCACCGGAGCTTGGAGTGAGGATTCCGACGGCGGAAGTCGAAATTTAAAACGGAATCCAATCTACAAGCTCACCTTTTCCCGGCCTACCACTATCAAGTATGTCTCTCTCCCTTGTGCTCTTGGAGATCAACACAGCACTGAATTTCCTCTTTGCCCAGAGTACGGCTTCAAACTCCAGAACGACCTTTGCCGATTGCGATCCAAATTTTCAATGCTGCTCAAGGCTTGACTGAGGCTCTCGCTCGACAACCTTTCGCTTCCTCGGAACCCTACTCGGATCTTGTCTGCGGAGTCGTCTTACCTTCTGTCAAGCTTGATCCCTCCCCCTCAGGTGCGAAGTTCAATTTATGATTCCTCAGAGTGAGCTCTTTACTGACTGCGCTGCGTGCGGTTTTTGATAGGCTATCTCGTTATACCCTCTACCTTCGCACCTCATACCCACGCTTCGTTTGTCTTGAATGTTTACGGTGACTCGCCTATCACTTTGGTAGAACTCGAAACACCTTGTCAAACACTTTCCTGAAAAAAGCGAGTTCCCCCTCTTCCCCACTCCGAGGACTTCTCCTCTTCCGAAGAATCGATTCCGGCCACATCATATCTCCTATCGACAACATGTCTATCGAGCGACCGTCACGCCCTGCTGTCTCAGACTATCCAAACACGAATGCCCACGCGACGGAGCTCGAGGAAGCGAAGGCATTGTTTGAGAAAGAACTCTCCTCGCCGGAGGACGAATGGGAGGATCAGGGAGAGAGGGAAGGGGTCAAATTGTGGAAGAAAGTCGATCCCGATGTATGTATTAGGTTCATCTTGCTTCCAAGAGGCTCACAGCTGAGCGGATGCTCTCGTTTCCCCCATCCGATTCGGCGACTTTCGATAGAATCCTTGTGAGCTCAATTCTCCGTGTACCTTTCCGAAGCGGACACCCTTGAGCTGACTCCTATCCGCACCACGAAAGATGCCGTCCCGACTGTGAAGGGAGAAACTCTCGTCGAAAATGTCACCTCCGACGCCGTGAGTCGCTTCGCCGTCATCGTTCCTCGTGCTAGTTCAACCTGCTGACTCCACGTTGTCACATAGTTCCTCGGAGGAGTCATACAGCTTCCCGGCATGAGGAAGTTATGGGATGGAAGATTCGTCGATGGTTTTCAAATCGCACGATACTCCCGAACGTCTTACTGTTTCTACTCTGAGATGAAAGGGATGGGGTGGCTAGTCTACCCTCGAGATATTGTTGGGATTCAGAAGAATCACGGAGGCGAGACAGAGAATGGGGAGAGAACAATTATTCAAACCACGGTCGAAGAAACTGGGCTGGCTCCAGAGCAGAAGGGGAAGACGAGGGCGACGCTCAAAGTCAGTGGATGGCATTTCGCGTGAGTCAACACCTCTCAAGCATTCATGTTCAGCCTCACTGATGTGCGCTCGTCGTTAAGACCCGAGGGCGAGCATCTCAAAGTAACGTGAGTCTTTCAGTTTACTATGCGAAAGAGCTGCGACTGACTCTTCCCTTTCCGGCCCTGTAGATACATCGTGAACATCGCTCTCAACGGCAGTATTCCCTATGCAATGGTGTCGATGCTGGCGACCGAGACGCCTCTTTGCTGTGCTCGATCAAGAGATGTCTATTACGAGCGTGAGTCTCCTCCCTCTTTGCCACTATCATCGTCGCCGAGCTGATCGAACGAATAGATGGATACGCTCCCTTCATCCGCCTCAATCCGCCGACCGAGGAGCTCTCTATCATCTTTCAGACGGAATCGTTCTCCGACCCTCCCGCGACAGTCGATGAACCTCATCCGCGCGAATACCGGTGCGTGCTCACGACCGGTCAAAAGACTGGCGAGACATTCGAGATCGAATACGACACGAAGAGAATGTACCGCGAGGGAATCATGGTCGAAATTGAGGGAGAGGGAATCGAAGTTGACGATGATGGGAACGGCCGGGTCAAGGTTACCACGAAGGAGTCGGGCAAGGACGTTGTCGTCGTGATCTGCCCAAAGTAGCGCTGCCTCGGGATCGATTTCTATCAGTTTGAGCTTTGAACTCCTCTACACTCCGCGTTATTCGCGACGACAACTCGTTGGTTAGCCGAGTACAGCTTCGGCCCCGGAGGCTCGCGACCCTTGTCACCATTGCGTTGGACTGTAGCCAAGAGTCTGTAGGTGGACGCATCGACGTGCGAACCTCGACGCGCGAAAGTATCGCTATGCCTACAACTCGTCTGCTGTCACTGCCTCTCGACCCTTTTGCGTCTACGATCACAGCGAAGTACCTCAATCGTGCTCCATCCTTGCAACCCGATCACAAAGTGGAACCCTTCAAGGTCCAGTATGCTTCCCTTTCTTCTCCAAGGCCCAGCGCGTCCCGGCTTACTGCTCGCATTTCCTGCTTTCGTGTTCGGCCGGATTAACCGGGAGGGATACAGCGTCAAGTCCTGCAGCTAAAGGTCGATCGCATTTGGTCGAAATGATCTGTCGCGGCATCGCAGGTTGAACATTTTCAATTCTTCTCTCGTCACGCCCGGATCCGACCGTGTCGACGGGGCAAGCCCAAGCTAGCTCAATCTGATGGAGTTCACGGCGAAGAAGAAGACGTCAAACCGCGCTCGCAACCCCCCTCAGCCTGATTCGCCTACCGCTTCAACTTCGAGTTCGGACTCGTGGAGATCCCTCATCAGCGCACGACGTCTCCTCTCACTCGACGCCCCTCGGACTCCTCTTCCATCTCGCAATGGTCCCGTAAACCACTCAAATCTGGGTTCCACACTCAACTTCTCACGAACACGATCTCCGCCGAGTAACCCTTCTGGAGCCTGTCCTTTGTATCGCCCAGCCCAAGACCCTCCTCCAGCATACACACTAGAGCAAGGACCTTCACGATCAGACGGTGCGGTGGAAAGGACGAGGGAGGAGGAGGAGTCGACGAGAGGGAGAAGTGAAGAGGGGGAAAAGAAGGAGAATGGCAGTCTACGGAGCAAATGGGTCAAGATGCGGGAGGCGGAGCGGATTCGTAAGGAGGAACAGGCAAGGAGAGAGCGGATACTGGCAGACGATCGAAGGATGTCTGACTCGTTGAGAGGGATTGGGTTGTAAGGGGAGGGTAGGATCAGGAGGGGACGGGAGTCTTTGACTTGTCGGTTGTACGTTGTGCTACTTGGTGTATCCTGTTACTGTATCCTCTGATAAGCATACCTACTATCGACTGAGCAATTTGGAGATGTTGAGTGAGCAGAGATGAAAAAGGAATCCTTTCCTCTTTTGGTCTTCTCCCTCATCATCACCTCGCTGTCCTACCTCGACAGCATCTGCAGCTAGCAAGAGGACTGTGAGTCACCCGCAACTGCCCGCCAACGGTCGACACCGCCCTCTCCATCCACTGCCTGATTGACTGACGATTTTAGCCTGGCATCATTCAACTTGATCATTTCCTCCCTTCCCGCTACTCAGACCGCCTGGTATCTTTCATCACAGATACTGTATTGTAGGAGGGGACGCTAGTACTTGCTAGAAGCAGTCACGGTAAGAGACCTTTTCTCCTGCTCGAGGTTCTCGAAGTTCCCCTGAACTGACCAAGAATTCTCTCATCGCACGTCGGAACGCCCAACGAACAGAAGACAGCGACACCACCTCACCCTGAGCCCGACCCTCATACACTCGTTCATTACATTCACACGCTCATTTCTTGGTCCTCAACGCCCTTCTCCTCCTCTCTTTCCCTCTCCTCCCTTCTTTCTTTCGCGCGCTCTTTTTCCTCCGAATCTCTCTCTATTGCATGTCTCATCTCCCCGACGCGCCAATCCTCAAGACTCGACACCAACATCTACGCAACAAGAGAACTCACCCCCTCGTCCCTCTCTCCGACACCGAATCCTTTCCTCTCGAAGACCCCTCATCCTCCCTCTCTTCCTCTCCGCGTTATCAACCTTATCGACCTCACCCCGTCCATCTTCGACCTCTCAGACTCCCGCAAATCGCGAAACGGCACGCGAATTTCCAAAGTAGCAGTGAAGTTGCCGGGCCTCGTTTCTTCAATCTTCTTCCGAAACGAGCCCCGGTCGATCTTGGAGGAGAGGTAGTCGATATAGACGAGGATACGGATTGTAGAGAGTTCGTAGAAGGGTACGAAGGAAGTCAGACGGCGGGACAGGTCCGGCGGAAATGTGGAATCGCCGTGAGCGAGGCGAGAAAAGCAGCGAATCGGGTGACGACTTCGAGACGGACCAGCACGGCGACGAGAACAGCAACCTCGACACCGAGTACGAGTGGGATCCGAACGAGGACACCTGTGCGACGAGTCGCAGCTCAGACCGTCCCGGCTCGGATCGCCGCCGTTTCTCTCACCGCGGAACCCTCGAATTCAGCCGCACTCGAATCAAACGTGAACCAAATCTTCAGCGAAGCGGCCTCGATCATCGCGAGTAGGAGTAGCTCTCGCGCGGCATTGGCAACCTCGGTCGATTCAGTCTTTTCACAAGCCGCGAGCGCCATTTCGAGCAGAAGGGCGGCGTCAACGAGAACGAGCAGCGGCATCCCATCATCTACAGTCGCTCCATCTACTTCATCTCTCTTATCCTCATCGTCATCCTCAATCCCTGCCTCGTCTACCTCTCTAGGAACGTCTTCAGCTCCGACGCCTTCTTCTTCCTCATCTTCCACATCTTCGTCGTAAGTCCCTCTCTTTTTCAGACATTCGTTTTTGCAGTCTATGTACTGACGGTGCTCGTTTGAACCGAGACAGTCATCGGATACGGAACATCGTTGTTCCATCAGTCGTGATACCGATCGGTTTACTCTTGTTGTTCCTCCTCGGCTTCTGCTGCTGGAAGAAACGGAAACGAAGAACCGCCGGAGGAGGAGGAGGACTTGGACCGATCAGTGCACCTCGTCCTTTGCGACTCGCAGCAGGCGGGAACTATGGAACAGGGGGGACGCGAGGGGAAATGACAGGAATCGGAGCTGGAGGGATCGTCGCGGCAGGTGCTCGAGGGGGAGGAGGAAGGAACGGCTCGAACGAGACGCTAGGGACTACGCCTTCAGCGATCGGTGTCGCAGTCAGTGAACCGCGGTCGAAATGGGGAAGAAAATCGCTCATCGAAACCCTCGCCGGTGGAGTACTTGGGAGCGCTGCGAGTGGGAACGGAAGTAGTCCGACGCCGAGTCGAGGAGGAGGCGCGCTTCATTCTCGTCAGGAATCGGTAACGTCGTCGTTGGATCGAGGAACTGGAGGATACAACTCGAAAGGAGGTTACCGACCTGGAATGCCTCGACCTTTCTCGCCCGTTCAAGCACAAGATCCCTTCAACGATATGGTGCCTACGATCGTACCCGTTCCTTCTGCGACTCGACGACCTTCGTCTCTGTCGTCAGGCTCGGATCCATCACTCTATAACCGAGGATCGAGCAACGAATCGAACGAGAATGCGACTGCTCGACTCGCTCGTCCGATCACGACTGGCTATCCTCTCTACGAAGAATCAACGACGCCAGGAGTTGAGAGTCGGACTTCGACCGAAGGGGAACAAGGGTTTTGGACGGCGGCAGAGTCAGGCGTCAACAGTAGTCGAGAAGCGGGAATCGAAGATGCGTACGGGTTCGAAGGAGAGGAGGAGGAACTGAGAGGCGAGGCGATGCCAGTCTCGCAAGCGGCGCCAGTCAATTTCGGAAGCAGCTCGAGCGATAGTTCGGGAGGTTCAACTCCAGTTATCGGGGGATCGGGTTCGGGTACACCGCGATTAGGTAGTGGTCACGGATCGAGAGGGTATAGAAGAGGAGATTCGAATTGGTGGGGATGAAAGAGGTCGAAATCATCGACTGTCATCTTTAGTAGTAATTTATCATCGGAACAGCATCTTCTCTCAATCTTGTCTGAAGTGTCTTTCGTCGAGAGATGCGTGACGAGGAGCAGCTGATGTGTAAATTACTCCTTGTCGGCGTTATCCCTCTTCCATGCCTCGACCCAGCTTACTATCCGACTCACGTTCTCCTCCATCTGTTCTGGACTCTCGCTCTGCAACTCGACGACGATCTCTTCTGCGTACGAATCCCTCGCGTCGTTCAGTACGACCTCCATAATCTCTGCCGTGTTGTTCTCTTGAATCTTCGGTAGAGGGTAAGCTCTGAAGTATAGTGCATCCTGTCAGCACTTGGCACGATCGCAGAGTTCACGAAGAGAAGAAACTTACCGCTTCTCCAATCGAGACCATAGCTGCGAGTGATCACAACGAAGAACGACGACGAGGTCGATCCACCGTTCGGGGAAAATATCACAAGTGTGCCAATCTAGCACTTTCGCTCCCGCTTGTTGAACGATCTCTAGCTCGTCGAGTAGCTACAGCGCACAACGACCGTGTTAGCGCCTTTAAGAGCAGACAGAAAGAGGAGGGAGAATTTAGCTAACCTTGTCCTCATCGACGTCCCAACTCTGCCACTCCTCGTTGTAGCCCGAATGACACCCTTTGTCCTTGACAAAATCTCCAACGTTCACGTGCTGCCAAGTAGCGGCCGAAGTCGAAGGATTCGATTGAAGTTGTTCAACGACTTGAGCGGCATGGGTTGTCTTGCCCGTACCGGGTGTTCTACTCGGTCAAACGTACAATCAGCCTCTAGAGATCTCAGACTAGGTGGAAAGAGCTCAACTAACCCCGTAATAAGGATATTGGGCCAACTTCTTCCCATCTTTGATCAAGTCTTCTAGCAGGCCGGAGACGAATCGAGGTGCAATGAGAGTGAGTGTAGAGGTGTCTTGTGAGCTTGAAGATTCTACACGAGCTGACCGCGTGTACTGGATCGAGAATCAAAAGGGATGGAGAGTGAATTGTTCAGGGAAGACTCACTTTCGCGCATCACACTCTGAGCTCATCGTCGCGAGGAGAAGGATAAGAAAACAGGGATAAGATGCACAAGAGACAGTAAGCGGATACAAAAAAGCTATGCGAGAAGAACAAGGTGCGAAATTTGCTGAACCACCGTGAGGTTTTCAAACTCCAAGAACGTCGAGAGGCGTCTCGTTACCATGGGCCGAACCGAGGAACATTCCCTCCGAGATGGGATCACTAGCGCTGCAGAGACAGAAGAAGGAAAATCAGCTCGGGGTTTCTTCACGACGACGGCATACGAGAAAAACGTACTAATGCCAGGGCTGAAAGATCACGAGTTCGCAAAGAGGGGTGGGAATGAAGCGTGATGATCAGTGACTGAGCCAGGTTACTGCAAGAGGCAAAGAAGAGGACTCACTCGGACTTGACTGTTCGAGAGACCCTGAATGAGCCTGAAGTGAATCTCTCGCACTGATTGACCATCGTGCATCAAGCCCTCCGCCCTCGCATCGAGGGGCAGACGGAGCCTTCCCCTGTTCGCGACTCGTCCCATCAGTCGAGGGTCGTCGAGGTAAGCTGCGAGTCCAGCGATTTTCGCGTCGTAATGCGCTCCCGCTTCGGCCGAAGGAGGTTTCCTGCAGAACTCGACGGCGTCGGGAGCGTACAGGAGCCAGGAGAGATGAGAAGCGAAGAGGGGAGTGACGGCTTTGCGAGATGCGCTGACGAGGAGTTCGGGTTGGGGAGCATGTCGAGAGTTCAAGAGTCGGACGGCGTCGAGAAGAAGTAAGGGCTGCAACGTGCGATCGTAGAAGTCAGTCTTCAACGGAGGAAAACGAGACAGTAAAGAAAAGTTCAGGACTCACATCAAAAGACAAGGGATCGAAGGCGAGAGGAGGTGCGCCAGGACGAGTCATGAGAGTTGCAAATTCGGCACTCCAGCTTGGAGACTGGTCAGAGGGATATGGAGGGAAAGTGTAGCCGGGCGAGACCTTGTCCGAGTGGAAATCTTCAATCGGGTCTTGATACTTGCGAAGCTGCTCACGCTGATCGAATTGACGGTAGAAGAGCGGAGTCTGACGAACGAACCGTCGACCGACGAGTTCGGCAGCTGCGATCGAGTAGGACGAGTTGTAGGTGAGATAACCAGCCATCGCGAGGAGGGTAACGTTCGTCGCGGCGAGTTGAGCGTCCGAGTTTCGAAGTTCTTCGCCTCCAACCTTGAGGAGCCTCGAGACGGAATCGAATGCCGGGCGGATCAGTCGCTCGTAACGATCGACCTTTTCGAGCGCGTCGGGTCGATGAATCTTGTACTTTTGTCGGAGACGTTCGACGGCGAGCGGATCAAAGTTCCAAGTTCTTTCGGGAGTGAAGCCACAGTTGTGTGGGTTCTCGTCTTCGAAACAACCTTCTTCTCCACGAGCGACCTTTTCGTCGAGCCGTTCGAGGAAAGCGATGACTCCTCGAATTCGATTCATGTTTCGAAGTGTGACGGCGACGGTGCTGTGCTCCTCCTGACTCTTGTGTCCCGAGAAGAGCCGGTAGACCCATCCTGCTTTCACGAAAGCGAGCGGGCCTCGTTCAGGATCGGGAGAAGCCTCGCTATCGATTTCGCCGTGAGGGTGGTGAATTTTCGAGTCTTTCGTGTGCTCGTTGAGGGCGCCAGGGATCGATCCCCAGCTATCCTGGGTGATGTGAGCTCGATCGGTGACCTCCCACGGTAAAGTTCGTCGATCGAGAGCTCGAGAGTAAGGAATCGCTCCGAGTCGCCAAAGAAGTTCGAGCTTGCTGCGACGACCGTACCTCATCGCCTCCTGGAAAGATTCAGTCGAGTCGTATCGGAAACCAATCTGAGGTTCTTCGGGAGAATCGGGAGCGGCGGTCGGACGATGGTGGATCTCGGATTCTGCGGCAGCGGACAATCCATCCTCGGCGGCATCGAGAGGAACGAGGGCGACGCTGTTGTTCTTCCTGACGTCGTTGTTGTCGAGTAGGCGAGCCATGGGCATGACGACGTAACGCGACGCTGACTGACCTTCTCCGGCGATTGAAAGCGTCTTCACGATCGAGTACATCGCAGCTGGAGTGAAGAACGAGTTGCCGTCGAGAGGTAAGATCCATCGCGCATTCGGGAGCCTTCGTCCGTGTTGTAGAGCGAAATTGCGTCCTCCGTTCTGTCGAAACGAGAGAGCCGAGAGTTAGCAAAACCGAGGAACTACAATACCGCCCGAAAATAACTAACGTTGTTCATCGCGTAAAGATTCTTCTCGTGGTAAGTGAAGTCGAGAGCGCGGAGCCTTGCGAGAGTTTGAGACTTGCGGTGTTTCGCTTGAAGAGCCTTCGCTTCATCGCTATCCGCCTCTTCGAGGAGATCTGCCATTCTCTGTACTTCGTTCTCGAGCGCCTCCTCGGTCGTGACGGCCCTCCATTTATCTTGACCAAACTTTGGCTTGTAAGCCGGACCCGATCCAATTCCCCAGCCGAAAGCTCTGTCGACTCCGCCGTCCCATCTGAATTCTCGAAGTTGATACTCGTTCCAATCGAAGGGGATGATGAGGATTCGACTATCGGGGACCGAGTAGAGATGGAGTAGACCGATGATCGCTTTCACCATTTCGGGTTCCGAGATTCGGTTCAAAACGAAGTATTTGTCGACTCGGAGACCGCCCATCTGAGAGTGAGCTTCTTTCGCCTTGGTGCCGGATCCGTAGAGGTGAGAGTGATGAACGCCGTGAGGACCAAGCGGGGGAAGAACCGAGAAATCGGATTCGTGTTGGAGGAGGAATCGAAGGTTTCGAAGAGTTTGACCTGGAGAATGTCGAGGAGGGAGATCGTTGCCGAGAATTCGGTACAGAACGAGAGTATCGCGTTCAGGTTCGTCCGAGTGCTCGACCGGAGGGGGAAGAGCTTCATGGTCGACGAATTTGACGTTCGGAGCCGAGACGAAAACGCTTCGTCGTTTCTCTGCCTTGTCCTGGTTGGTCTTGTTCGTCACGACCGCAGACGATTTGCGGTTCCGACTGTCGATGCGGGGAGCGGGTTGTTTTAGGGGTTGAGAGACGACGAAACTTTGTATGTAGCGCCAAGGTGCCGTGATCCAGCTCTTCGACGGAGGTTTCTGACGACTGACAACTTGAGGATGGATAAAGGCACGACCTCCTCCTCCTCTCGACGGACGCTGCAGACGACTGCCAACAGAAGCGACTGGACGATGAATCTTGACATCTTGAGACGCTCCTCCTTGTCCATTCCGACGATTCAGAACGATGACGAGACCGACGACCAAAGCGACGATGAGCAAAGCCCTTCTCGGGTGTGCGAACCACTGCTTCGTGTTCCCCTGTCCCTTTTTGTCAGCCGTTTTCGCGGACCAGCTCATTCCCCTCGTGTGACGAAACTTTTCCTCTCGTTTCTTCTGTTCCCTTTCCTTCTCTTCCCGTTCTTTCTCCTTCTCCTTCTCTCGAGCTTGAGCGGCGAAACTCGTCCTGCGAATTGCCGTTCCGGCGTTTCCTGCGCTACTGCCGAGATTAGGACTGAGTGAAGGGCTGGCGTTGAGGGTAGGAGAAGGAGGGGCGCGACTCGGTGAGGAAGATCGACTGATCGAGGTCGGGAGTTCGGCAGCGTTGAGGGACGAATTTGAGGCGCGTCGGACGAGTCCGGTTGCGAGTCGACCGAGAGGATCCGTAAATGAGGCGAGTCGAGGAGAGGAAGGAGCGCTGTGCATGGGAGGAGAAGGCGCCAGGGTAGGACTCGCGCTTCCGAGGAAAGGACTTGGCATTGATCCGAGAACTGGTGATCCGACGGGAGAAGTCGAAAAGTAAGGAGACTGGGGAGTTGACGGAGAACCAGCGCTCGAAGGGTAAGAACGTCGGAGGCGAGGTGAAGGCGCGACTTGATCGGATTCGATCCCAATAGCGAGTCCTTGAGGTTCGTCTGAGGGTGCACTCGTCAAAATGAGAGACGGTCGACGTTTTGCCGTTGAATCATTCGACAAATCTTCACCCAACAAGATCGAGGAAGAACGGCTGTTGCTTCGCTCCATTGTAATCGACGGTTGCTCTCCTCTCCCTGGGCTCATCATGGGTAGACCTGCGAGTTCGATAGATGGTCAGCGGAACATGATTCACAGGGCGACGAACTTGACTTGAAACGAACCAGTTTCAAAACCTCGTCGCGAACGAATACTTCCACCGAGAGTACTACCCGGAGGTGTCGGATAGGCGGACGCGGCGACATCTCTTCTCTTTGCTGCTGCTACAGGTGGTAGGGAATCAATCACGACGAGGGGAGGAGAGGGAGGTGTCGAACGCGGAGGACTCGGGGGAAGTGTCGACCAGTGATGAGACGAGTCGGTGACGGGAGAAGCTGGAGGTACATATTGAGGCGAATGATAAGCTGGAGAACGTGGACTCGTGACATCTTGAGCTGGTTGAGAGAGTTGTCCTTCGCGAGTTAATCGAGGTGAACGTCGCGAGATTGTTCGTCCTTCTGCACCTTCGAGGTCTACACTGGGCTTGATAGAATGTCCCATCCTGCTCTACAGCTCGTGTCGAGACCGTGATCAGCTTGAAAGCGCGAAGGGAGATGAAGCGAGAAACACGCACCCCTGATCACCGGCTGATGACTGGACGGAGCTAGCGAGGCGCGCACGAAGTCCTTCTGCGTCCTCGAGTCGCTGGAAGTAGGCGTGAGGGTCGGAGTTGCGGTAGAGGCGAAGGCTCTCAGTTTTCGTTTTCGTTTTCGCGTCGGCGCGTCTCGAATCTTTTATTAGACGGTCCTATCGAACCCTTGGCGGGTGTTACTCTCGTAAGGACAGCTATTGTGTCAACGATGCGAGACAAGACAATTTTACAGTAAACAGATCTGACAAAAGAGTGTATCCTATTTATTTTTGCTCGACGGCTCCCTGTGTTCCTCCAACCATAGGAGATGCGGGTCCACCTAGCAGCTGACTCCTGACAAGGTGGTTGAACCTCGTTCCTTCCCTCGAGAGCTCGTCGTACGTTCCCTGCTCAGCAACTCTTCCTCCCTCCATGTATACAACAGTATCGGCCGTCTTCAAAGTCGATAACCTGGCGAGTTGAGGTGTATAGTCAGTAACCTGAGAGAACAAAGACACGAATTCGCTTACCGATGAGCAATGAGGATTGTGGTGAGTTGCTGGGTCGCGGAAATGTTTGAAATCGCCTGGTTAACAAGAGATTCACTCGCGGCGTCAAGCGCAGAAGTGGCCCTGAACAGAACGAGCGATCGAGTCAGCTCTTGATGTGACTTCTATGAGCAGGAGAGAGAAACGCACTCGTCTGCAACCAAAATTCTAGGCTTTTGAAGGAGAGCTCGAGCAATCGCTAGCCTCTGTCGCTGACCACCTGTTCAACAGCGAGTCCCGGTCAGTGAGTTGTTGGTCACATTCTATAGAGGTGACCTGTTCGAACGTACCAGATAATTGAGCGCCTCGAGCTCCAACCTGAGTTTCGAATCCTCGCGGAAGCGAATCGATGAAACCACAGTTTGCCAATCTCGCCGCTTCTTCGATTTCGGCTCTCGTAGCATCCGGTCGGCCATAAGCAACTACAAGAAGGCCAGAAAGTCATCAGTCTCTTTCTACAGTATTTAGGACCAAGAGAAGACGCACTGTTTTCAGCGATCGTAGTCGAGAAGAGGGCGGGATCTTGAGGGACAACTGCGATACGTTTCCTCCAACTCTCGGGAGTAAACGATCGAATATCGTCATCGCCGTAAAGGATTCGTCCGGATTGAGGATCGTAGTAACGAATCAAGAGGTTGGCGAGTGTCGATTTTCCAGATCCGGATCCTCCAGCAATCGAGGTGATTGTGCCTACCAGGTCGATCAAGTCAATCAGCAAGCGGTTCAGAGACAGGGATCTAGAATGGCTACACTCACCCGGCTCAATCGTCAAGTTGACGCCCTTGAGGATCTCCGTGTTGGGGCGAGAAGGGTAAGCGAAACGAACGTTGTCAAAGATGAGTCGACGAGGAGGGGTCGTGACCGGAAGAGGGCGACCGACACCGAGGTTGACGGTGAGGGGCCGTGCATCGAGGAGTTCGAAAATTCGCGACGAAGCACCAACTCCTTTCATGATCGTTCCGAAGAAGCTCGTCAAGCCAAAGAGGGACGATCCGATGCTGTAGAGAAGATGATGTTAGATTCGGAAGATTCTGACATTCATCTTTGAAACCCACTAGAAAGTGTAAACCATCAACGAGGTCAAATCACTGACGAAGCAATATCAATCAGTCTGGAGACGATCGGGGAGAACGTCGAATGACTCACCCGACAGTGATTTCGCCACGAGCGACGAGCGATCCACCATAGGTCAGGAGAGCGATCAAAGTCATGTTCCCGGCGAATCCAGCACCTCCAAAGAACAATCCTAGACGTAGAAGCGGTCAGTCAAGGTGTCAGATACGTTTGCAGAGTCATACAGCAGCTCACCTGAAGCCCAAGCCTCGGTCTTCGCCAACGAGAAGATCTTGTCAACCTTGTTCCTGAACGCTTTTGTTTCCGTGGGTTCGACAGCGTTGAACGCTTGAACGGTTCTGATTGCTCCAAGTCTTTCTTCCGAGACTGCGACCATATCTCCAACGGCTTTCTGAGTTTGACGAGAGAGCTTCTTGAGGAATCGTCCATAGAAAACGGCGGCGATCGAAATCGGGGGAACTGTTGATTGCAAGGGTCAGTTTGGACGATCTTGAGTAGAAGAGAGACGAAACGTACCAATGAGGAGCATAACAGCGGTTACTTTCGTAGAGATGTACAACATCGCTCCAATTCCTACAGTCGCCGTGACTAAAGCCCTCAAACCTTCACTCAATTCTCGGGTAAGACTCTCTCCGACAATTCCAGCATCTGATCCCAATCTCGAAATGATGTCTCCGGTCGAACGAACTCCAGTCTTTTTGACCGGGATGAGCTCAGTCGAGTTTGCGGCATTCGAGGAGGATTTTTCGGTGCTTTGTTGGGGTACGGGTTCGTTCGGGTTCACTGACTTGACTTGTTTCGTCGATGCACCTTGAAGATCGTGCCAGCCAATGTCCTGCGAGGAAGAACTTGTTATGTCGCGCTTGAACGGAGAATTCGAGGGATAAGGAAGAGACTTACCTGTCTGAGAACGTTCGTGTAAGCAGCTTCCCTCAACCTCGCGACGATACGTTGACCAGAGATCCTCATGAGGATCGTTCTGCCCATGTTTGCGGCGGCTCCGAGTGCGAAGAAGACGGCGAGAAGAGTTGCAGCGGTAGGAACTGAGACGGGTAGACTTGATGCGTTTCCTGAAAAGAGATCGATAATTCGACCGATACCGAAGGGGATAGACAGAGAGACCGTTGATGATACACATAGCTGTTCAACATCCGAAAAAGACAGAGAGTGAGCCGAGTACGAGAGGAAGAATGGGAGAAAAATGAGAATTCTCCTTACGAGACCGATCGCGATTCCGATCGTTTTACGCTCCGGCTTCGCGAGCACCATTAACCGTTTCACTTCGCCAATCTTGATCTTTTCCTTCTTCTTGTCTGCCGCTGCATCTGATGCATCATCCTCGATCAACCGAGATTCCGACTTGACTGCTACTTCCTTCTGAGTCTCTGTTGTTGATGGTGCTGATGTAGATGCTGTTCGTATCCGTTGCGCTAGTCCAGCGAAGGGAGAAGCGCGAGAGATCGGAAGATGAGATGAAACTCGATTTGTCGCGAAAGGCTGGGGGCGAGGGGTCGAGTGAGGGTAGCTGAGAGGGGTAGAGGTGTGTACTGATCTACTTGTCGCTGGGATTGACCAGGGTAGCGGGGTCCGCGTTACGCCTCTGTTTGATGATCTCGGTACATTCACCTCGAGAACCGTCGTGCCGATCAGGCGAAGCCGCGTGGGAGCTGACATCTGACTCAGTATTGAGGTCAGAGTCGAGGTGCTGGAAGAATTGGAGGCGAAAGTGAGAGAGTGTTCAGGAAGCGATTTCAAGCTCCGTCCTCAGAGGACGTCAGCATTCGCACTTTTCGAAGTCGCACATATTTGACTGTTTCTGCCGCGAAGTGGCAGTCAACTTGACACCGTAATTGTTCCCCGACGCGAGGGTCTGGGAACCCTTAGCAGAAGCAGGGTCGAGCTGTAAGTTCTTTCGCGAAACCTGCGAAATTCTCTGAGCCCCTTACTACCTCAGGTATCTCGTTCCTCTCGGTATTCTGGATCTCTCCCAATGTACCTCTGTCACTCCGCAGGATCTGCCGTAGCGCTTCTTGTTCCGGTTTCACAGAGTATTCACAGCTTCAACTTGGCCACTCAATTCGCTCACAGCCGGTCGGACGAACCCTCGGGCAAGATTTTCTCCTCCAAGAACTTCGTCCAATCGTCGTTGGAGAAGCTCGACGAGATCGATGGCTCAGGCAGACCACTATTGGCGACAGAAGAGGCAAGAGGCATGAGTTATCGATCTGTGCTCTCGTTCTCCAGTCCAAGATCTGAAGCTCGGACGAGGGAGGGGGACTTACTCGAGGAACACAGTAGGAGTGACATGGACTGCCCTGAAACGATGGTACTTGACTTGGAGCTTCAAGAGATCGGTGGCCTGTTCGCACAAGGAGAAAAGACCGCTGAGCGTCTTCCTTGATTGATAGCTAGCGGAGAGCAAGATTGCTACGTACAGGAGAACCCGAATTGCCTTTGCCCGTACTGATGTTCTTCAAGAGTGTCGATTTGTCGATTTCTGGAATCGTCGAAGCGGCGAGATCCGCAAGTCGAGCTCGAGTAGCCGCCGGTGATTCGTTGGCAGTAGGTTCGTCGAAGTACTCCTTAGTATGACACGTCGATTCGTGCGTGAGAAGGTTTGATGAAGGTTGTGGAAGATGAGAAAGCGGGATCAAACAAAAGCATCAGCATTTTTAAAGTTCACGGCCGCACTTGCGATGGAGGACCCGGCTCTCACCTCTTGTCTGTCCATGAGCTCGAAGAAGAACTTTTGCCATTGCTCGACAACGTCTTGATCGGCGAACGACTTGTTAGAGCCTTCTGCGAGAGTTTTCGATACTCCCAACGCAGCTTCGTGCACGAGGGTTGACGAAGCGTGCCAAGGCTGAGGGACTGTTTTGATTTGTCGAGTTAGCTGCGTCGTAATCGCGAAAAGGGCAGAGAGATAGAGCTCACCCTGGGCGATAACGATATTGAGATGCTTGCGAAATTCTTCATTGTTCCTGATGAGCGGAATCAAATACTTTCGCACTCCGTCTAGCTGCTTCTTCGAGAATGGGCAAACGAGATCTATTGACAAATATGAGGAACGGTCAGTCGCTCACTGCAGAGAGGAGCAGCATGAGATCATCCTTGTGGAGCTCACCGAGGAAGAGTTCGAGAGAATGAGATGCGGTAGGGGAGCCGATCAGATGGGTTCGGAATTGAGGTGCGAGCATGTTTGATGGATTCTGGAGTGAGGAAGAGGAGGAAGAGAGTGACAGTCAGAAGTTCGAGAGTTTCGAACGTTTGCTCCGACATCGCGACATCGACCTCGGATCATCTCTGTTGAGGTTACTCGATGTCATCTAGACTACCACTATCTACTCTGCCGCTATCTCAATTCATTCCTACCTCGTCCACGACCTCTCCTTCGAAACGTTCAACGCCTCTTCGACAATCGGCACTCTCCATGTCCCTCCTGCCCTCTCCCTTTCTCGCTTCGACTACGCCTAGAACAGCAACTACATCAGGACCTCTCTCGACCTTGTACGAACGAACTGGAGCGAGAGGTGGAGTCGGAGAAGGGAGTCCAAGATCAACGCGAAGCAGGAACCCCTCTTCAAGATTGATCGATCAGGAGGAACAGCAGGAACAGCTAGAAGGGGACGAGACATCAGTCACTACGACACCGAAGCGGTTACTGGACCTGTTTGTCCAGAGTGCCGAGAAAGGTTCTCCTTCGAAAACCTCTGAACGCGCGTCTTCCGCTCGTAAGGAGGAAGTAGTCGAGGAGACTGCTCCGGGTGAGTCTGTATCAACTTCTTCCATCGATACGGGACGCGACTGACGCGTTCACACTTCGGAACAGCGTGGGATTTCTACTTTGACGACAATGCGGATGCTACGTCGCTTCCACCCTCTCCGGAAGCTGAAGTCTCTACGATAGACGGCCTGGAAGAGGAAGAGGAAGCAATGGAAAGTGTACCCTTCAAGGAAAACGTTCAATTACCGCCTCGCCGATTCCGTTCGTCGACTGCGAACGAAACTGCCTCCGCTCCTCCCTCTCTACCTGGATCTATCAATCCCTCTCCGGCTCGCCCTCCTTCACCTCCTCGATTATCTCTCCCTTCTCCATCGACTGTGCCCACCTCATCAAACTCGAATCGGGTTGAGACCCCACCGAAAACTCCAGACGCTTTCCCTCATTCTCCTACGTATCCGACTTCGTATCCGCCTCTCAACGTGAACCCGGAAGTCGAACTCGGAGGTCTCGATGGCTTCTCGGAAGGAGGAATCGGATCATTCGAGAAGCATTCGGAGGCAGAGACGCTGAATGGACTCGGATTTGGGCTAGAGAGTGAATTATACGAGGGTGGCATGCATGGACATAGGAAAGGGAAGAAGAGGTTGAGCGACGAGATGAGTGAGGAACGAGGCGCAGACAGAGGGAAAGAGAAACGTCTTAAACCGGAGGACACGCAGAGTCAGTGAACTAGCGAATCCGTTTTCACGCTATACCCATCAAGTTCTTCATTATTTTATTCATACCCAATCCCCCTGCTTGCTTGCTTGTTCTTTGCACTCTTTCTATCGTTCCAACCTGTTATCAAAATTTGCAGACTCTTCTCTCTTTTCTTTCTTTCTCGCAAACTTGCTGGCAACTGCTCGAGCCAGGTGGACTACAAGCGACTTCGTACATAACGGTCGTCCCTGCACAGCGAGGGAACCACTGGAAGCGCTGGCGTTCGAGCGAACGAGCATCAAGGGTCAATTTTGATCCTGTGCGTTTAAGTTTGCGACCGCCAAACGTTAATTGCTTCTATGGTCTAGTGGTATGACAGTACCTTTACAACCTGTAAAGCGGCATTGGTCCTGAGTTCGATCCTCAGTGGAAGCAACTTTTTGGCTTCTGAAGAGCCGGCGACGACTTTGCCTTTGCGCAGCAGAGTGACTCGCTTTCGAGTAAATCTGTCTTTTTGCCGATGCCGCCAATGCTCGACCAAGCGTCAATCCAAGTTTGTTCGGTTTCCGGCTTCCGTCGAGGGAAAAGTAGACCATCCTTCTTGCTCAGCTCGCGCGCGGGCATACGTAGCGAAGCAAAAGAATATGCACCTCTGTCATGAGCACACGAGACCCGAAGTCGCTTCGGGCCTGGTGTGCGACGGCAAAAGGTGAATGCTGACAGAGGGACTCGAACCCTCGCCTCTTTCGAGATCAGGAAGTACACCCCGAATGAATCGGGGAAGCGCTTGGTATAACACTTGAATCTGACGTCTTAGACCACTCGACCATGTCAGCGTACAAGCTATGATCAATTGACCCAACCAAGCGTATATCATTCGTTTGGGTAAGAGTCCGTCGTTTCGCTGTTCCCTTCTTTCGCTCTCTTCTCTGCCGCCGGGTACATATCGATAGATACACGGCAATCACTCGTTATAACGGAACACAGTTGAAGCGAACCGGGATTCCGCGAAGATTTCGGAGCTTGTCCTTGCTTTTTTTCCCTTCGACTGAAAACCCCGTTCTCGTTCCTCCTACCTCTTCCTTTCCCGCTACTTGCGCCTTTGGACTCCGAGTGCACGGGCAGAAGGTATGAACATCGAAGAGCTGTTCGCTAGGTGAGTTTCTCGGCTGATTGCGAGACTCAGAGCCGTCAAAACTGACAAGTATCACAAACTCACGCCTTTTGTCTGGCCCAGGTTCTGCAGGAGTGGGTGAGCCATGTGAAGACGAAGGGGAGAGATTGCAAAAGTGGACCAAAGGAAGAGGGGCCTTGGTGAGGTGAAGAGAGAGCATCCGTCAGGAACTTTGATTTATCGGAAATCCGACAGGACGATACGAGATCTTGAGCCTACGAGTTGCCGATAGAGGGTACGCCTACCCTGTCGCAATGAACAGACGACGAACAGAGAACGATAGACAGAGAACGCTGACAAAGCTCGGCTCCAGTTCATTCTCGCACAACTGTCCCTCGCGAGCCTGGGAGTTTGAACTTGGGTCGTGCAAGCTCTGTTCTGCTTGGAGCAGGGTCGATGTAGCACTCACTCTCTTGCCGACCCTGTCAGAAGGTCCAGCTACTCACACACACGCATCGAGCGCTCGAGAGATTTCCTTTCGCGACCCTCAAATCATCGTCAGACGAGCTTTCGCAAAGTCCCGCTGGGCACTCACATCTCTGAGGTAATGGGCCAATCCTGTCGCACAGGTGTACTGGCGCAGTAGGACATGGCTCGCGCTCGTCGCCCGACTCCATCGCATTTCTTCCTTTTCTTGCTGAGCTCTCAGTCTCAGTCTCTCCACGCTCCCGCCACTTCGAACGCTCTGCGAGAAGTCAACACAATGAACATCGAACCCTGCTACCGTCATGTTACAACAACATGCGAATAAACACGTAAGTCTGTACTCCTCTTCCTCTCGAATCTACCTCTTCCCGCAGACCTATCTATCTCAAGCCGAACCCCTCGCTACAATCACAAGAAGCCGAGTCAGCCCTTGTCTCTGAGTAGGAGATCGAGAACCTCACCTTTCATCCATAGCTCGAATCAGCAACCGTTCTAACCTCTCTTCCCCTCCGCTGTACTGCCACAGACACAGCTCATTGAAACAGGAATGACAAGTTGGTAACCTATCAGAGTCGACTCGTCCCATGCAAGTGATCTTGAGGCGAAGAGCGGTGATTCCCGTCGAAGGGATCCGATCCGAGGAAGTGATGAACGCGAGTAACTGTTTCTGTCGTTTCGGGTTGAATCCGCGGAATACGTTCCAGAAGTTCCTGTTTTGCTCGCCCAGAACTCACGTGAGCTTCTGAGAACGACGGAACGTGAGAATGGACGAGCTCACGTGATGACTGGATCATCGTCGTAAAAACCGTGAAGGGTAGTCACGCTCTTGAGCGTTTCGATATCGAGAGGTTCGTCACTTCCTCGCACGATCAATTCGAGTTCTTCGCCTCGTAGTAAGGAGAGCGCGTTCCCTGAACAGACTTCGTTGAATCCAGCTGAGAACGCTTCGAATTGAGTCGAGATGGATTTGTTGAGCAGGAAATCGACGAGGAGAGCGACGTATTCTATTCGTGACGAAGAGAGTCAGTCTCGCGGAAGCAAGAAGAGACAACAGAGAGCGTACCTCGTCGATTCTCCCTCGTGACTGGTCGATCTTTCCCTCCCTCGCACAATTCAACCTCGATCAATTCACCGAAAACCTCATAAGTCCCAACGAACGAGCTACAAAACACTTCTTCGACGTCGTCCTGATCGTAGTCCAACAAGTGTTGTAGTCCTCTCGCGAGGGAAGGTCGGAATTGAGCTAGATCAGAGAGAGATGTGCAAGGTTCTCCGAGGAGTTTCTTGTAAGTAACCTGTGAACATCGCCTCCCGAATCAGTCTCTTCACACTGTCACCTCATTCGGGAAGACAACTCACGGTAGGTAACGGAATATCCAGAGTATCCGCATGATAACAACCCATTCCAACCACGGATCCTAGCAACCAATAATCTTCCTCGTCAACCATCCCGACACTGCCCGGATTGAACCAACTCAAGTTCGAGCCCGAGTCTTCGTCGTTATCGTCCGGGGTGAGGAACATTCCATAGGAGGGGGAGAAGAGTGAACGACAGAGGAGGAGAAACCATTCTTTCCGAAGTCCTCCCGCGTCGATTCCTTCTTCATCGGCGAATCTGATGCGGAGACTCTTGCGTAGGTTGGAACGATTCATCGAGATCTGAGCGCCAGAAACGTTTCAGTCGATCAAGTCGAGAGAGAGCAGAACGAGCGGCGAGTGACAACTAACCTGTTGTAAACTATCTTGCACCAGTCGATTCCTCCGAATATCGAGTACCAACAAAGGCATCTGTCTCTCGTCTTCTGCCGAGAAGAAGTTTCCGTCGAAACTTCGATACGAGTTGTTCCAATTCGATCTCATCGCTGCAGAGGCTTCATCCATCTATACGTCTCAAACAATCGAGAGAGTCAGTCCAAAGAGGAGGAAGGAATGAGAGCGAGAGATGATCAAACCAAACTAACGATTTGTCTCTGATTCTCAAACTCCAATAACCTCTTCTTCACTCCCAAACTCAACAGAAATGGGTACTGACAAAACCTAAACCTAAAGCATCCCTCGTCTCATCCCTCAGTTCTCGCTCGTACTCCGATAGGCTGAGAAACGACTCACTCTTTCCTCAAATTCTCAACCGACGTTGATTCTTCCGCTGCGCTTTCTTCCCAACTCAGAAAATCTGCTATCCACTCTTCCTCCCCTAGTGCATCTATCGCCGTAACGTAAAATTCACTAAGCTTGATCGAGCTCCCTCTCGAATCGGTTTTCGAATTTCTTGCGGCTAGATACAGACCCGCAAGTTTCGCTCCGGAGCGTAGTTGCCAGAGATCGGTAGGTGAGCTTGTTGGTGGACAAGAGAGGATCAGAGAGGAGAGGTGAGGGATCAGGAGTTGGATGTGCGAGAGGACAAGAGAGGACGGGTAGAGAGGAGAGGAAAGGTAGGAGATCAGGAGACGATGTTGTGAAGAGGAAACGTTCGAGACACTGCCATCGAGAGGATCGGATGAGCTTTATGGAGGTCAGGGAGGAGAAGCGGGAAGACTTACAGTCCGATGAATTTCGAAAACATTTCTCGTCGTTCGTCGAAATTCAGACTCGATGAGAACACGGGGGACTAGAATCGATAGTACGTCAAAGTCACCTCCAATGGATTAGATAGGAAATTGAGATACCTCTAGTATGGCTACGATCCAGTTCCCTTTGAGATCGCTCAGATTTTCGCCAGGTCGAATCAACAGTTCGTTGATCAAAGCTCGCAGCAGATCCATCTGAGCCGGTCTCGTCCGTATCCGATCGTAGAACGTTCTCAGGGTCTCGAATGATGGGCCACTCAGCGTGGAAGTAGGAGTTTCGGGGAGGAACGAATTGTCGAGAGTTTCGAGAGAGGAAAAAGTCGAGATTAGATCGTTTGTGATTGATTCGTCCTCTGCGAGCTGGTCTGGAGATACTGGCATCGAAGAAGAGTGGTCTGAGGTTCCGTTGAGCTCGAGGTGATGCAGCCTGAGGGCGAGCTGTTCGTCCGTTTTCGATTTGCGAGACGACCGTGCGACCATTCGATTCCGCTTTATGAGTCGGTTTCGCTTGCTCTACGAGCTACAGACTTCAGTCTACTGACTAGGACAACAAGGAACCGTCTCGGACTGACCCGTATTGACCCGTCTTCCTCCTCGAAGCTGATTTTCAACTTTACAAATCGAGCATTTAAACCTCTTCGATTCCCTCGGCCATTTGACTCTCGTATCGCAACAACAACAGTTTCCTTCCGTCATCAATATCGGACTTCCTTCCCTCGAATACCCATTACTGAGTCGACTCGAACTGAAACTCCGCGAAGAGGGAGGGGAGTTGAGTGACCCTTGAACGGAGGTGGACGTCGGGTGTTGACGATGGGTGGTGCGGTTGATCCTGATAGTAAGAAGGTTCCGCTACGAGCCCAGGGATTCGAGGAGGAGGAAGAGGAAGAGTTGGATCGAGGCGGTGTATAGAAGTTTGAGGAGGAAGAGGAAGGGTGACAAGGGTAAGCTAAGGGAGGTGATTCGCTTTCTCCTTGATCTTGCATCTGTCTATCGGATCGGCGGAAACCGAGTGAGTAGGATGGAGTCGAACGAGAATCAACTTCTCTCCCTAGGCCTCCTTTCGACAATTCACCTCGATCAAAGATGAAGTGGTCATTCCTCTTGCCCTTCTTTGCTGTGAGTACACTGAGCTATACCCTATCATTGCTCTCACTGAATCGATCGTCCCTCCATTAGTGTTTGATCGCGTCCTCGTTCGTAAGAGCGGCCGATCCTCCCTCCCTCTCCTCTCCCTCTCCCACGAGCTCCAGTACCTCGATCAGCGCCTCCGCCTCCGGATCCACATCAGCGAACTCGACCGCCTCCGCTACCGGTAACGCAACGACGACTCTCGCAACTTCCCTTTCACTTTCACTTTCCACTAGTCTCCTCACCTCCCAAGTCGTGACCGTCAGTTCCGGACGTACCCTCACACTCAACACGACGATCGCTTCAGTAGCGACACAAACCGTCGCGACGACGAGGAATCTGACGCAAATTACGCAGACTCCGACTCAGCTATTGTCGATTACGGCGTTTGCGCCTGGTCAGTCCGTGTCGGGAGTGAATTTGGGTCCGGGAGACGGCGAGTAACCAATTCCTGCCTTCTACTCGATTGGTCGTTGAGCTGATGGCTCGATCGATTCCTTCACAGGGTACGTCGCGGGAGCGGATAATCTGAAAATCGCAGCTGGTTCAGTCGTCGTTGCGGCTATTGTAGGCGCATTCGCTCTGTACTAATCGCATTTTACGTGAGTCCCACCTTTGATCGTCTCGAGACTGTATCGTAAGCTGATCAAGTCGAAACCTGCGGAAACTGTAGAATGTGAAACCTCCTTTCTTACGCTATCCCACCTTAATGGACACTCAGAATCTTCACGGACACTTTCGCCTTCGCCTTACTTCTACCTCTGGCCTTCATTTCATTGTCCCTCGACTCCTTACGCCTTATACAGCTTTCCTTTTTAACGCATCTTCTCTTTCTGTAGCAATTTCTGTCGTCTCCAATTTTACTCTGTTTCCATTCCACGCGATGCTGTTCGAAAGCTAGCCATTGAATGACTGGTTGAGCGCTCGTCGTCTGTCGTGCGATCAAGAGAATTACTCCGCCTTGCGAACGCCTGCTCGATTCTATTCTTCTTCTTCACTCAACCACCTCTCGCCACAAAGCATACAAACCCGTTCACAAACAAAAACCTCGGAGGTATCCGCTCAACTATCAGCACGATCGATCTACGGAGACATCGAAAAGATCGAGTTTGATTGATCAAACCTTCCCTCATCTTTCTTCTCCCGGACGACCCCCACTCCGAAGAACCACGAGGAGGAAGAAACCAAGATATCTGGCGACTCGTACCGGCGCAACCTCTCCAAGCCGAAATCAGCCCTCGCTACTACTTCTCCCATCTCTCTCATCGCCCAACTCTCCTCACTCGATGTCTTCCTCTCTCCTTCGCTCCCTCCTGCGTCCCTCCCCGCTGTCCCGCCCTCCTCTCTCCCGACCCTCCTCCTCCTCTTCATCAGCGCATCTCCTCCACCCGTCCACTCGCCAACGTCTAACGAACCTAACGTTCTACCTCTGCGCTCTCGTCTCGATCGCAACCGTCTCTCTCACGATGAGCGGGACCCTCGGAGGTGCGACAGGGAGGGGATTACCGTGTCCTGCGAGGAGTAGAGTCGGGGCTGGAGCTGAACCGGAGAGAGAGGAGGTTGTGACGGCTGGATCTGGGGGGAAGAACGTAGGAGCAGGAACAAAGAAGGGAAAGGGACGGTGGCTGGAGGATCCGGGAGCAGAGGGAAGGGAGGTTTGGAGAGCTGGAAAAGATGGGAGATTGGAGAAAGTTCAAGTTGGACCTCGGGGCTCAGGTACGACAACGAGGACAGATGGTGATGTACCGACACGGATAGCGAATCGAGTTAGGGAAGAAGAGAAACGGGATAAAGGAGAACGGATAGCGAAGAACGAGGGACAGAAGAAAGAGGGAGGAATCGCTTGGAGGAGTTGGGTTGGGTTGGGCGGGAATGAGCGAGGGACAACGGGAACGACGACTGGATCAGCACCAGGGGGTCGAGGGAGATTAGTTTGATAGATCAGCAATACATTTGAGCATTATTCGTCCCTTCCTCTCGCGAAGTCGTTCTGCGAGAGGACCCCAAGCGCCAAGCCGACTCCTCTCTCGTAAGCAGCTACGGAATTGAACGAGATGATGGGACCACAACCCATGAGCTAATTGCAGCACAACCCTCCCTTCGTCCTCGCTCATTGCTGTAGGGAAGCGTAATAATTCTTCAAACTAATCCTCTTCTGTTCCTCTGCTTGTTCCGTCGTCAACAACACATAATCTTTCTTCAATTCCCAGAATTCACCACCATTGTTTCCACCTTTGAACCCAAGTTCTTTGGCTCGAGCCGAGTCTTTGATGAGGACGGGTTCGACGACGAGGGAAGTTTTCACGCCGAAAACGGCGTCACTATCAACGATGCGGAAAAAGAAAGGGATGAGTGGGAGACCAAGTGGAGGGTGATGGGAGAGGAAGGAAAGGGATAGGGACGAACGATTTAAGGTAAGGATCGCCTTTGAAGTACAAGGCGGTGATCAATTGTTCGTAACCTTCGGCATTGAACATCCTGTCACGACGGAGAAGTGTGAGTGCTCAGTACAAGTGCGCAGAATCGTCCTCAGGTGCGAGAAGCCGGATATGGGGCAAGAGCGAAAGGGAAAAGAGACAAACATGTGTAGATGAGCCGGCCTACAAGTCAGACGCGGAATGGGAGAGAACAGAATTAGTGATGCAGTAATTGAGCATGATAAAACAGATGAGAGACTGACCTGAAAACATGACGGTTCAAAGACTTCAACAATTTTCCGACGGGTCCATCGTTGGGAATGGGATAGGGGGTAGGCAAGATCGCACGGTACTGCACGCAAATCGTCTTACTGTCAGTGCCTCCACCGTACTACTGATTCCAGAAAGGTAGAGCTCACCGAGTAGTAACCGTTCTCATCCGTGTGCAACCTCCCACGACAATCCGGTTCCGTCCTTCCCTCGTATTGCGTATCGTACAATCCATCGTCGTCCCTGAATTACACCGATCACAACAATGTCTCATCAGTATCCCCCGCTACTACAGGGAGAAGAGAGAATGAGGGTAGATGACTGACGTTTCCCAAGTTTCAATCGTACAATTCTTAATCGGTTTCCCCTCTAGATCCAATACTCTTCCCTGACAGAACATGTATTCCCCCTTCCCTTCACTCGCAATACTTTCCCCATTCTCTAACTGTCTCTCGTCCCATTCTCCCATTCTCAGTCAGCACGGACTGCACTCAAATCGCTCGGAGAGAGGAGAGGGGCAGAGATAGTGAGTGAGTGAACTCACGTCTTTCGCATCCTCCGTGAAGAAAGGTCCTAAAACAGTTCCTTCCGTAGCCCCTTCTTTAACCGGATGATTCATTGAGTCGACGAGGGCCGATAGGCCGAGAATATCGGATAAGAGGATGAATTCTTGTCGCAAAGGAGTACAGATTTGACCCGTTGCCGTGAGGAATTGGATCGCTGACCTACACGTGAGATCATCTCGTCATCAGTCAGGAGCGAGGAAGAGGAGAGACAGGAGGCAGAGGGGAAGGGACGTACATCCATTCTTCGGTAGTGAGAGAAGTTTCTCGTGCGAAATCGTGGATGTGATCTACGAGTTTCTTGAACAGGAACTTTTGTCTATCTCGCAATCGATCCGACGTCTGTTAGCTCGAGCTGGAAGAGAGGGAAAAGGAGACGTACCTCGGGTTTTGACACAAAGAGTTGATCGCATGAACGTTCTCCGTGATGTTCTCGGGGGAGAGATCAGTCAAATCAGGGAGGAGATCCTATTGAGCGCGTGTAGGTTCAGTAGAGAGCGGAGTGAGGGAGGGTAGCTGCCCCCACATCGCGAGAGCAGAGAAGAGGAAGAGTGAAGTGGGAGAGCTTACGAGATCGATATTAGGTGCACCATTCTTGATCGCTTCAGCTACAGCTTTCCCGACCTATATATCATTGCGGTGTGAGGAAAGCCGAGGTGAACCTAGTGCACGAGTGGAGAACGGAGAGGGAGTTTTGGTTAGCTTACCTTGGGAGCTGATTTAGGGGTCGATTCGTTGATCTGCTGCGTAGAGTCGGACATTCTGTATGATCGTAGGGAATGGGGGCAGGATCAGAAAGCGGAGAGAGGGGAGCTGCTTCAACAATTCTTCCGGAACTACATCTTCCTTCTTCTTCTCCATCTTCCTGAGTCCGATTCCCCCACTCTCTAGCTCCTACTGAACGATACTCTAGTTCTACTGCAAGAGCCGACCTTTGAACCCGTTATACCCCTCGAATCTCGTAGTTTCTCCCCACTCCTAATCAGCTCCTTTACCACCTCAGCCGCACGACAGACGATGTATCCCTTCACCTACACGGCCTTACCCGCCAAGGTCATCTTCGGCTATGGTACTTCTTCTCAAGTAGCTCAACAAGTCAAAGAACTCGGATGCGTAAGTTCTCCCTTTTCCTCTCTCTCCTCTAGAGTCTCCCCACTCTCGCTCGCTGACTGGATCCCGTTTTGATCATGCGCAGTCTAGAGCCCTCGTCTTGACTACTCCTCAGCAAGTCGCCGCAGGAGAGAAGATTAAAGAGTTTCTCGTAAGCTCAGCTCACTCTTTTTCGCAAAAAAATGCCTTTTCTTCGCGCGCAAGCTCACGTTTTTGCTTGATTCCTACTGTGTAGGGCGATCTTGCGGTTGGGATCTACACGAATGCGACGATGCATACTCCTATCAATGTCACGAACGATGCGTTGGCGAAAGCAAAGGAATTGAAAGTAGATTGTGTCGTGAGTCTCTTTATTCTCTGCACGCACGTGCCTGTTGCGTGGAGACTGATCCATGCGCGAGGGTGTAGGTGTCGGTAGGAGGTGGAAGTACGATCGGACTCGGAAAGGCATTGGCTCTCCACTCGGCGAAAGAAGGGAAAGAACACAAAATCAAACAAATCGTGATCCCCACCACTTGTGCGTCCTCCCTTCCCCCAATATCATGCTTCCACTCACCTTTCGTCTTCTCTTCAGATGCCGGTTCCGAAGCTACTCCGATCATCGGTCAAACCGAGAACGATTCCTCCGGCAACCCTTTGAAAACGACCCAAAAAACTCTCCTAGTCCTCCCCGAAACGATTCTCTACGACATCTCCCTAACTCTTTCCCTCCCCGCCTCGATGACCGTCACTTCCGGTCTGAACGCGATCGCTCACGCAGTCGAAGCTCTATGGGCTCCGAGTCCGAACCCAATCGTTTCGAGTTTGGCGCTTCAAGGAATCGAACATATCTCGAAGGCTTTACCGGTCGTTACGAAGGATTTGGAGAATAAAGACGCGAGGAGTGATCTTTTGTACGGTGCTTATTGTTGTGGAGCGGTTTTAGGCGCAGTCGGAATGAGTTTACATCATAAACTCGTTAGTGTCACTCCCCACTCCTCTCGTACTGCTGTTTGCTGATGCGCTCGTGAGGTGAGATAGTGTCACACCCTCGGAGGTTCATTCGGAATGCCCCATTCCGAAACTCACACGATCATCCTCCCTCACGCCGTCGCTTACAACGCTCCTTACGCCGAATCCGCGATTCAACAAATCCATAAATCCCTCTCGCTTCCCTCCTCGACGAGCGTCGCACAAGGTCTCTATGATCTTGCGAGAGAAGGAGGAGTCGCGGTTGGGTTGAAAGAGTTGGGATTCGAAGAGGAGGATTTGGAGAGAGCTGCGGAAATCGCCGTAAAGGCACCTTAGTGAGTTCCACACTCACTCACTCGCTAATCGTTCTCAGAGAGGGGATGGGCTCATCGATGTGTTGGGTGTGTTTGTGTGAATAGCCCGAACCCGGCACCGTTGGAGAAAGAGAAGATTTTGAAATTATTGACGGATGCTTATAACGGTACTAGACCCGAGTAAACCGCTTTACGACGACGACGCAAATTGAAATGAATATGTGTGCTCTGTCACAGGAGTCGATATGGAGACAGAGAGAGAGAGCAGCGCGTTGTCGAGAGAACTTCTGCTTGCGAAACAAAATTCGCTCTCTTCGGGTCGCAAGCTTTTTTTGGCCTGTTCCGCTTGTCTTGTCCTATCGATCACGTAACTACTATCATGCCATTCTATGCCTTGCGCACAAACCCGTCTGAGTGAACTTCAGTGACCGAAACCTCTCTTCTGCTTCTTCCGCACCTTCGACTCCCCGAAACCCACAAAATGGCCGGCAAGAAACGTTCAGCCGCCCCTTCTTCTTCAAAAGCTACGATTCAACCACAAAGGAAACGTCAAGCGATCTCTTTACCTGCTGCTGCTAATTCTTCATCAATCAAACGAACGAAACCTTCCCCCTCTTCTGCAATCAAACGGTCGAATCGGTGAGTCGATTCTTTCGGCTGGATCAGTCTGTCTGCTACGAGTTCAGCGGTTCTGATACTGCGAGCGAATTGATCACAGACCTGGATTCAATGAACCTTCAAGCGACTCTGAGCACTCAGACTCCGCATCAGACAACTCAGACAACGACGAGGACCAGGAAGAGGATCCAGAGGAATCAAGACATGCGGCTCTCGAAGCGGCGTTAAGGCGACATCAATTACAATTCCTACAAGAATTGAGTTTACTCCCTCTCAACCACGACGACGAGTCGGAACTCGTTGGGACTGCGAAGAGGGACCATAAGGGAAAGGGGAAGGAGGTCAAGAGTGTTTGGGATTTAGGGATGGATGATTTAGAGGATGAGGAAGACGAGGACAGCGAAGAGAGTGAGGAGAGTGATGGAGTAGATGAAGCTCCTGCTGCGACGAACAGAAGAGGTGCGGTTTCCTCTCCCTTTCGATTCAAGCCTTGCTGAGGAGCTAACCTCGCTTGAGGGATTCGTTTTCTTTTAGTTGCGGAAATCGTTTCATTCTCTGAACCAGGTCGATCCCTCTCCTCCCTCTCCTCCCTCTCCTCCAGCACCTCTCTTACTGGTTCGAATACTGGAGGAACGGTATCATCGACGTTGACAGGGAAAGAATTAAGGGATTTCAAGAGTGGGAAAATCAAATCAAACGTTTTGGCGAAACCTTCAGTCGCCGATTTAGCGAATGTCAAGTATAGAGGTAAAAAGGGAGGGAAGGATAAGAAGGGACTACTCAAGGGAGTGGATGCAGCAGGAGAAGGAGTTACAGGAGGGAAGAGGGACAATGGACCAGCTGAGGATAAAGAGGAGGAAACGCAAGTCACTCTCCCTTCTTCCCTTCTCGCTCCCTTGGGTGTCTGGGACTGACGCTCGTTCCCGGACGATTGACAGACATCTCTCCCAACTCGATTCCCATCTCTCCTCGCTCACTCGTTCCCTCCATTCCAACACCTCTTCCCTCCCCGATCTCCTCCGTTCCCTTCCCCTCGCGTCCTCAAAACCTTTGAAAGGTCACACTCCCCTACCTAAGAACGCACCTCGATCCCTTCGATCCGGGCTAGCAGCCGCGAACCTCAAGAGAGCTCAAGCTCGAGATGCCGCCGCGGGAATCTTGCCCGGTTCGAAACAAATCGGATCGGTCGCGACGCTGGGATTGGGATTGGGCTCGAGGGAAGCGAAGAGTTTGAAGGAGAAACGGAAGGAGGAAGGGTTGGATAAGAGGGAGAGAGGAATGGGTGCGGCAGTCGGGAAATTCGGGAGAGGAATGATTAGTTTGAGTAAGGGCGAGATTAGGAGAGTACAGGGAATGGGTGGGAGCGGCTCTTCGGGCTCGGGAGGAGGAGGGAAGAGAGGGGGCAAGAGATAGTAGTGGGTTATTGCAACAGTATGAGAACGAGAATGAAGGTGTGACTTTGTACAGAGAAAAGAGAAGAGAGAGAGAAAGAGAGACAGTTTTCAATCCCACTACGAAAACGCGACCGCTCTTCAAATCAGCTCCTTCTCTCTCGCATAGCAGAACGAACGTCGAAGAGAGTGTACTCACCACTAATGGTTGATTCCCTCTCCTATCGGCTTCCGCTTCAGCTTCTTCTCTCCTCCCTCCGTCTCGTTTCTGTTGTTCCAGTTTCTTCGATAATGAACCTCCTCCTCCTGATGCTTTCCCTCTTGATTCAGCCTGTACCTCATCAGTCACTCATCAGCCTCCCATACGCTGTCAAGAACGAGGGAGGAGGGGAAGAGAGAACTCACGGCTTTAGATCTCTTCTCAGCAGCTCTCAACATCGCTTCCCTATCCGGTCCTCCTTCCCCCGTAGCACTTCCCTCACCGCCTCCTCCTAGTCGTTGAGCTGCAGGTTGAGGTTGAGATCGAGGAGCGATCGGTTTCTGTCTAGGTTGATGAGGAGTCGGAGCTCGAGCGAGCGTGTTCCCAGACCCTAACGAGTCGAAATGATCTTCTTTACCGCAGACTGCTCCCATCACTACTTGTACTGTACTGTACGCGGGCGAGGGGGAAGGATGGGAAGAGGGGGAAAAGAGAAGGAGCCAAGATATCGATGGGACGGGTACGGGGCGCCGAGAGATAGGGGTAGCGGTGCAAGGACGATCGAGATGAGAGAAGCACGCAATGAAGAAGACGAGGCGATGTGAGAACAATAGAGAGAAAGAAGGAAGACCGTGCGAGAAATTCGGACAAAAGTTGCAAGAGGTATCGAAACTTCGCGAGGAAGTACACAACAAGGGTATAAGAGTAGAACGACTACGACAGAATGAACGGAAAGAGAGGAATGGAAGCGAGAGAGAGAGAGAGAGAGAGGTGGAAAGCTATTGAACAGTTCTCGCCAATTCCCTGTAATGCCCAATCTCTTTCTGCACTCTCTCATGTCTCGTCGATCCCAGCTACCACCTCACAGCGCTCTCATCAGTATCCACAAGCTGATAAAGAGACGACAGAGAGAAAAGCGTACGGATAAACCTTGGACGAGTTCCTGATACCCAGCTCTCAAAAAAGCTTTCTGTTTCGTCAAATCCTGAATCTTTGAACTTTGATATACCAATAACCTATCGACTTCAGTTCTGATCCTCAACATTCTATTCACCAGACGAGGGTTTCCCATCAGTTAGTCGAATGAAGAGAAAGCAGAAAGAAGTGAAAGTGAAAAACTGAAAGACTGACAATTGGTAGATCGGTTCATTCTCCGCCTCCTCCCCTCCTCCAACTTGCTCCTCCTCATCTCCCTGCCGAGCTCGACTTCCGTTCGAGCAGATCTCGACGATAGTAACGAACCATTCCACGTATTTCTCCAGTACCCCTTGAACTGTCGAATCCTTCACACTCGTCACTCCTCCTCCTCCTCCTCCTGTCATTCTCCCCAGGAGTCCTCCTACTCCTGACGAGGGGGAAAGAGCGCCCGTAGGGTTCCCGTTGATACGTTTGAGGGAATCGATTTGGGCGTCGAGGGATTTCGTGAGTAGAGGCCAGAGGAGGAGTCGGATTGAATAGAGGTGGGATTCGAGTGGGGGACACAGGAAAGAGGACGAAGAGGATGGGGAAGAGGTGGAAGAGGTAGAGAGGAGAAGGAGGTTGTTGAGGTGGATCATGGAGATTAGGGAGAGGGGAGAAGGGGCAGATGGAGCGGTTAGGAGAGCGTGAATGAAATTCTTTACGACGTAAAGAGCGACGTCAACTACAGCTCCTTCGAAGGGAAGGGAAAGTGAGGTGAGGGATGGTAAACGTACGAAAGAGTATTCTAGAGCGGGTTCCATCACGTTTTTCCATAGACCTTCAACTAGGACTTTCCGCATCTTTTCTTTCTCCTCGAGGTTCCTTGTATTCGTTTGTGTTTGGGTTTGGGTTTGGGTTTGGGTTTGGGAAGTGACAGTTCGACCCGATTCACTCTGTTGATCACCTACTTCGGATTCTCCAACGGCAGGTAACGACGATGAAAGTTCTCCTGTTCCTCCTCCTCGGACTGATGACGAGAGAGCGCTGATTGATCCATTCGAGTCCAATCGTCTCATTCTACCTCCTCCCAGCGATGAAGCTGAAGCCGCAGCGGGAATGGGAGCGGGAGCGGGCGAAGGAGAGGGAAGTGTCGAATGAACACCGAAGAAGGAATCAAGGAATCGATAGGTTTCTGAAGCGTTGTATGCGAGGACAATCGAGATTGAACGGAATAGTTGTTCGTAGGTCGGTTTCTACCATAACAAACAACAACAGACTCCGCGTCAGTACTTGAGCGGGAGCAAAAGAGGAGGAGAACGAGTGAACGAACCAAGTTTTTATCGTTAGTCTGCCAAGCGGTTATCACTGGGATCTCTTCTTCTCCAGCTTCTTCGGCTGATGAGAGAGTCGAGTCGAGTCGAGAATTGAGAATCGCAGATCTTGAGCTCTCTGACAGATTGAGCCCGGTTCCTTGCGACGAAGGGTTGACGGTCGCTGATCCTCCTCGTTTCTTCGCATTCAATAAGGCTACAATCGTCTAGTCAGTCTCATTGCTCTCCCCCGAATGGTTCAGTTCGAGAGGCGAACGACTGACCTAAACTAGCCTGACTCTCGTTCCCTGTCCCTACCAATCCTTCCCATTTCCCCAACCCTCCACCCGCTCCTCCAATTCCAGTTGCACTCACCATCTTCGTTGTTCTCAACCCTTCCAAACTCCTCACGTACCTCCTAAACGCAGTCTCATGGTACCATCTCAACGTATTCGTGTAATTTTTTTGAAACTCGTGAGCTTGACGAGCTGAATGACGACGAAGGAAATCGAACAATGGTTTGAAAGTTAGGAGGGAGGAATGGAGTGGAGAGAGGGAGGGGAGGGAGGTAGTGTAGGGCTTGAGGAGTGAATTTAGGTGAGAAGAGATTTTTGAAGTTGCCTATTCGAAAAGAAGAAATGTACGTCTCGGGCACTTTTGGAACACACTAAGAGTGAAGTGTGAACAGAGTGAAAGACGTACGGTTAAACGGAGACCTTCGGCGGTTTGATCCAATTGTCGACGAGTTTCGACCCGAGCTCCACCTCGAATTGAACCGAGTTTTTGATCCAATTCGAGGATCGCTGGGATCCAAGCTTCGGAAACGGAGGAGTCGAGGATCGTCGTGATTAGATGGGGGGAGATCGTGATTGACTCGAGGAAGGGTTGGAGGGAACGTTCAACAGCCTAGGGAAGAGAGTAAAATCAGTTCGGGGGAAAGTTCGAGAGGTGGAAGAGGAGAGCGACTCACTTTACGAGCTTCTAACCGACCTTCGATAGTCTCTGAACGACCTTGTAGTTCGGAGATGTGTCCTGATACGGCAGAGAGATCGGTTTGAAACGTTGAAAGGAAAGTCGCTAATTGAGTTAACAATTGAGAACTCGTCTGCGACACGAGAACGTTCATCAGCCACGAGTCTGTAGACGGTTCGGAAAGAGGACACACTTCTACTTGTTCATTCAAGTCGACAAACTCTTTCGCTCGTTCCAGGACTGCGAAACACAGGTCCAAAATAAGCGAATCGGAAAATATCGAGCTCAACGATTTGACCTGAGACTCACAATGTCGATCCTGTACCTTATCTTGCTCCTGCTTCTCTCGGAGTGCTTCAGAGTAGGCTAGTCGGATATCTTGATCGAGTTGTTTCGCATCTTTCGCGAAGAGTGGATAATCTGTGAAGAATCCCCTCATCAGCGTCAAGGCGAAACGTGACACCGACGAGCAGGGTGTTCACCTTCTGGATCGATACGAGATTGGCTTGATAGAGTAGCCTACGAAGGGGAGAGAGGAGAGGGAGAGAGATCAGCAGGTGGGGAGGAACCGCGAGGAAGAAGATTCAGCTCGAAAGACTCACGGCTGATTTCGAGATATCTGTTCGATCGAGTCCTATCAGTGTAGCGATTGAAGTCATCCTCGTCGGGGATGGAAAGAGGGAGAAAGAGACGATCAACTTGTACTCGATTCGTCTCTTTCCCTCCTTCGCTTCACTCGATCGATCCTCGACCAGACTTGAACACGGTCACAGAGTACCGTAGAAGAACATGGCTAGCAAGCGTGGTACCCCGCTCTCTCCGAGTGAGTCCCCCCTCTTCCTCTCTTCTCTTTCATCATCTTCTTACTCAGCACTCTCTCTCTCTCCCTTACCAGGTGGATCAGGATCCGCCCCAGCCCCTAAACGAGTTCGACGAGCAGCCGCACAAGCCGCCCACGCCGGACTCGCGGTTGATCCCGCTTCTTCCGGATCGGACGATTCCGAAGATTCCCAAGACGAACAATACAAGCGCGAGACGTTCAAATTGAACCGGAGACTAGTCGCGGCTGAAGCGGACGATTCGGATGAAGAGTATGGAGTAGATGAAGCGGCGGAGGCGGCTCAGGAAGATTATCAGTTGGAACGACGGGAGGAGGAGGACGAGAGCGATCAGGATGAATTCGTACCGGAGAAGAGAGGAGGTAACAATAAGGGGAAAGGGAAAGCGACCAGTAGTGCGAGAGGAAAGGGGAAAGGGAAGGCGAAAGCATCGACAGGAGGAGGAGGAGGAGGAGGATTAAAAGTCAAACTTTCGAAATCCTCGAAATCCGCGACCACCTCGGACTCTTTGGCCTCCTCTTCGAAGTTACCGACGATCAAGACTCCTGGAGTAGCCGCAGCCGACGCCCTCATCTCTTCCACGTTCCGACAAGATCGAGATTACGGTTACCTCCCTTTACGACCTGACCAAGTTTCCCGACCCTTCTACATCGTCCCTTCCACCGGTCACATCATTCTTGAAAACTTCCACCCGCTCGCGAAATACGCCACCGATTTCCTCGTCGCGATCGCCGAACCCGTATCACGTCCAAAATTCATTCACGAATACAAACTCACTCCTCATTCCCTCTACGCCGCAGTTTCCGTCGGTCTCGAAACTGAAAACATTATCGAAGTCCTCAATCGAATGTCTAAAGTACCCGTTCCCGATGAATTGTGCGATTTCATTCGAGAATGTACTCATTCGTACGGAAAAGTGAAAATGGTCCTCAAAAAGAATAAACATTTCGTTGAATCGGGAGATCCGGAAACGCTGAGGATCTTGTTGAGGGATGAAGTGATTGCGAAGGCGAGGGTTCCTCCGGAAGTAACGGAACAGGAAGAGAGGGATAAAGATGGAACGGCGACGTTCGGGTTGGAGAAGGATAAAGCTCCGAGTAGAGCGGGTTTGGTTATTCCTGGAACGAAGGAAGCGGGTGCTCCGACGTTACCGAATGGACAGAAGGATGCGACGGCGAATGGGGGAGTGAATGGGAAAGATGGAGCAGGCGACAAGGGGAAAGAGAAAGAAGCAGAGGAGGATTTGTTCACCGCAGTAGTCGGTCTCGAGAAAGGTGAGCTCGCCTCACACTCCCTCTCCACGACTTGTACTGACGACCTTGATACAATGTGCAGACGATGACGTCGACGACGATGATGAAGTTCACGCGTTCGAGATCCAAGAAGCTGAAATCGAAGCCGTCAAACGACGTTGTCTCGACCTCGACTACCGTATGATGGAAGAATACGATTTCCGACACGACGATGTCAACCCTACTCTCGAGATCGATCTCAAACCGACCGCTGCTTTGAGACCTTATCAGGAGAAGAGTTTAGGGAAAATGTTTGGAAACGGGTGAGCGTTGCGAGATCTCACTTCTGTCTCTATCCCAAATTGGAGAACTGACAGTGTGTGGTCCTCAACGGATGCCTCACAGGCGTGCTCGTTCAGGAATCATCGTCTTACCTTGTGGAGCCGGGAAAACTCTCGTCGGAGTGACGGCCGCGACGACGATTCGCAAGTCTTGTATCGTCCTCTGTACTTCTTCGGTATCGGTCATGCAGTGGAAACAACAATTTCTGCAATGGTCTACGATCAAGGATAGTTCAATCTCGGTCTTCACGGCGGATCAAAAGGAAAAGGTGAGTTCACTCGTTCCTCTGTCTTTTCTGCTCAACGTACACGAAAGCTGACAGCAGGGGTGGGTCGGACTGGTCAGTTCACGGGAGACGCAGGAATCGTCGTTTCGACTTACTCGATGGTCGCGAATCGACAGAAACGATCTCACGATTCTCAAAAGATGATGGATTTCTTGACTTCTCGAGAATGGGGTTTCATCTTGTTGGATGAAGTACACGTTGTTCCGGCCGCGATGTTCCGAAAGGTCATTACGAAGATCAAAGCTCATACGAAATTAGGATTGACTGGTGACTTCGACATTCCTCTCTGAGTCCTTGCATCGAACCCGGGACTAATGAAACAGTTCCGGTTGTCACAGCTACTCTCGTTCGAGAAGACGACAAGATTGACGATCTCAATTTCCTCATTGGACCGAAACTGTACGAAGCGAACTGGATGGATCTCGCCGAAAACGGTCACATCGCGAAAGTTCAATGCGCCGAAGTATGGTGCGACACGACTCCCGAATTCTATCGAGAATACTTGAGGGAGAAGAGTAGGAAGAAGATGTTGCTCTATTGTATGAACCCGAAAAAGTTTCAGGCGTGTCAGTTCTTGATTCAATATCATGAGAACCGAGGGGATAAGATCATCGTCTTCTCTGATAACGTCTTCGCTCTCGAGGTGAGTCGATCGACATTAGTTACCTCGTCGTCCTCGCCAGCTGACTTGGTATGGTGTTGTTGGACTCGCAGGCTTACGCGAAGAAACTCGGTAAACTCTACATTCACGGAGGAACTCCCCAAGTCGAACGAATGCGTATCCTTCAAAACTTTCAACACAACCCGATCGTCAATACGATTTTCCTCTCGAAAGTCGGCGACACTTCGATCGATCTCCCCGAAGCGACCTGTTTGATTCAGATCTCGAGTCATTTCGGGTCGAGGCGACAGGAAGCGCAACGATTGGGTAGGATCTTGAGGGCGAAGAGAAGGAACGATGAAGGGTTCAATGCGTTCTTTTACAGTTTGGTTTCGAAGGAGTGGGTCGATTGTGTCTCTGTATATCTTTAACCGAGAAGAGAGACTAATATGCGAAAACTCTCGACTTCCTAGCACGCAAGAAATGTATTACTCTTCGAAACGACAAGGTTTCCTCGTCGAGTTTGTTTCCTTTCCTCTCTCTATCCCTCGCACTCGGAGACTGATCAAGCTCTTGTCTCCCTACCTATAGTCAAGGCTACGCATTCAAAGTGATCACCTCTCTCGAAGGTCTCAACCAACTCGACAACCTCGTCTACCCAACGAAAGCTGAACAAATCGAACTCCTTCAATCCGTTCTCCTCGCCTCCGAATCCGACGCCGATCTCGGCACCGACGTTAGCGCGAGTAAAGGAGATCTCGCGGGAAGTGTCACGACGAATTCGTTTGGAGGTCCGGCGGTACAAGGGAGGAAGGATGGAGCGGCGCAGGCGACGAGGATCGCTGGTTCTCTTCAAGCTCTGTCTGGGTAAGTCGTCCTTCTTCCCTCACACGTGCATTGATACAGTGACTGATGTCGGAGTTGGACGTTTACAGAGGTCAATCGATGGCTTACACGGAACGACAAAAATCCGCAAACAAACAACTAGCGAAAGATACCGCCAAGAACCGTCATTCATTGTTCAAGAAGAGGGAGGACGCTGCGAAGAAGAGAGCAAAGGAAAGAGGCTAGTCGACTCTGTTTGGCAGGGGAGAGCTCTCGGGTGGTCGTGTGAATACTACTTTTTGTCGTTTTCTGATTTTCAATTCTCCGATTTTCATTCTTTTTTTGTTGTAATTTTCTTCTCGCAATCTCATTCGTCTCTACGGCTGTCCTGATTGACTATATACGTCGAGAGAAGTAGCAAATTGGAAAGAAAGGGACAAAGGAATCGCAGATCTCGAAGCTGGGGAGGAAGTCCTTCTCCTCAACTCTTCTCGACCATTCGTCAACTTGTCTCTCTGATCAACAACCGCGACAGACAAATACTCGACTCTACCTTCCCTCCGAACCCCCGGATAGCTCTCGACCTCTTGACTCTCCTTGAAAGGTCGGCAGTTCACGGTTCCCTCTCACCTCGTCACCACCCTCCGTTCCGATCGTCCCTCCCATCATGTGCGATTGCGAGTGTGGACATCATGGCTGGGACGACGAATCTACTCAAGGGGAGATCGTGTACGACGTGAGAGATCGAAAGATTCACCCACTCCCGAAACGCAAGAGATTCCTCGATACCGACTCTGCGAGACTTCCAGTACTCTCCTCGACTGGGACCGGAAGGATTACCGAGATGATTAGTGGAGAGAGTGAATCGGAAGAGGAAGATATCGGCGACGTTGATGAACGACACACTCGATCAAGTGCAACGATTCGGAGACAGGAACCCGCGAGAGAGATGAGGACTTCAGGGGAGCAGGAATACGGAGATGGAAGGAGTATATACCCACCTCGTAAACGTACCGAATCACCGTCTTCGAATCGAAAACCGTTCCGACCCGATTCTCCCTCTTCTCCTTCTCCTTCGACTACTCGCACGACGACTCGACATGATCAACCTTCGTCCCCTGTTAGTCCTCGTTACTACTGTCAAGATGAAGAGGAGGAGGAGGAACCGAGAGATTATGGGTTGTTCGGAGAAGAAGGGTACAAGATTGCGAAATCTCTCGAAAACGACGCTTCGTTCTCGACTGCAGGGTTATTCGAGGGATGGGGACTCGCAGGGATACATGCAGGAGCAGGAACTGGAACAGACGATAGACATTACGTCGAGGAGGAGGAGGAAGAGGACGGAGATGAGGACACGTACGGAGTAGTTGATCGAAGTCGACCTCCTGTAGAACCGACTCACGAGAGCACAATCGCCGCGACGGCACTCGGCACTGGAGTAGGAGGTAGCAACAAGAAGAAACGAAAGATTCCAGGACTTACGGCGACGAGTCTCCAACCTGAATCGAATGGAACCGAACTTCCTCCTACGCCCTCGTCGATTCCTCCAACTCAAAGTCGAACGAGAGCGAGGGAGGAGGACGACGCGAGTCCATCTCGAAACCACGGCCATAGCTCACAACGACATGATCAAGCGAACGAATGGCTACCGATGAGAGGTGAATTGACTTTTCTATCTTTCGCGAACTTTGCTCATTTCCCTTCCTTTCAGCTCCCGTCAATCCTCCGACGACAGCAAAAGCAGCATTAGCAAAACTTCGTATTCGACCTCCTCACATTTCTCTCTGCTCCTACTGCTTCACCGCTCGTCGACATCGTCGCAAACGATTCAAATACAATTGCACGAAACAGTCACCTCTCCCCCTTCCCTCTGCACCGAACTTCGTCCCTCCAGCGATGCCTCGTGAAGGTCCTCCGAAACTACCTCCTGGGTCTGGTCTCAAGGGGAGTAAAGCCTTGAAAGCGGCGGCGAAACTGGCAAAAGAGAAAGAGAAAGAGAAGGAAAAGATTCGAAAACTGTTTGGAGGGATCAAATTACCGGATTTGTTCGATCCAGAAGGGAAAAGGAATCCAGCCACTTGGATTATTTCGAGGTTAATCGCGAGGGAGATTGAGAAGAAGAAACAGGAATTACGAGTCACGAGGAGGATCAGTCAGGAATCGCCGAACAAGAGTCCCTCAGGTTATCCGACTCCCCCTGCTTCTTCCGACGACGGTGAAGACGAGCATTCGTTCCCCTGGGCTTTCGAATCGTCTCCTCCCGAACTCGACTCTTTCGATTTCGAACACGCTCCTCCCGAAGTGATCGATATGAGATGGAAACACTTGAGGGATCAGAAGGAACGAGTCAAGGCAGCGAAGGAGAGGGCGGCGAAAGCGCGAGAGGAGGAGAAACAACGAAGGCGAGAAAAGGAAGAGAGGGACAGAGCCGAGAAAGCTGCTGCCGTCGCCGTTCCTTCGACACCAGCTCCAACTCCTCAACGTAAATCACATCCTCCCTCTTCCTCTCATAACCATCATCATCACGCGCCACCTCCTTCAGCTCCTCCTTCGAATCTACCTCCAGCTCCTCCTCCAGCTTCAGCTCTTCCTTCTCCACCTCACACTCAATCTCCCTTGCCACCGCCTCGAAAAGCTCCTCCGAAGAAAGGTCGCAAAAAGCGTTCAGCTCTCGCGAACGCTCACAACGTTCACCATCGCGACAACTACGTTCCTTCTCGACTCCCTGCCGCTCCTTCCCAAGCTCAACACCACCACAACTCTCAATCGAACGACCCTTCCTTCGGTCCTTCATCGTGGCCAGCTTCCGAAGCCGCGATCGCTTCAGCTGGATCGTATGCCTCGACTTGTGGAGGAGGACATTACTGCGATCCGGACGAATGGTTGTGCTTGTTCTGCGAGTACCAACTGTTCTATGGAGAAGAACCGGCGTTGTATCGTGCCGTGAGGAAAAGGAAAGGAGTGTTGAAGGTTAGACAGAAGGCGAAAGATAGAGCTCAGAAAGCGACTCAGGGGAAATCTTCTTCGACTCCTTCACCCGTTAGTCCGGAAGTATCGAAAGCTGGAGCAGCGAGAGAAGGATCCGAGGAGGGAGGAGGAAGAGGAGCAGAGGATGATAGGGAAGAGGAGGAAGCAGTTTGATTTTTCGATTTCGCAAACCTCGCATTGCATGGTTCTTCCGTCTCTTCCTTTTTGGCAGGGTTTCTTACTCTCTTGTGTACACGTTGCTACTCTTTGTTCTCTTCGCTCGCAATCCTTCACGACCAAACCACGCCCTCCAGAATCCCGTCTCGCTGGGCCTTCGCAATGATTTCTTTTGGGAGCTTGGACTTACAGTACCTCTCGTTCTCGCGCGACTAGTACATAACAATCTCGTCGACTCTCGTGAAGAGACATTCTCGTCAAACAGGTCACGATGCACGAAAATTGGCGAGGTTTCTCGCGATGGTCAGACAAGCGACGATCGAGTTGGAAATGACATCTTGTCTGACTCTCTCATTCAACTTTTGAACTTTTTCCGATCCCTTCTTCCCTCTCTTACCTTCACCTTATACTACAAACAACTCGTAAGCTTTAGTCTCTAGCTGTGCCGCGAGTCCTGTGTGCTAAGCTTTGTCCCTTCCGCAGAATCTACAACCATGTCTCCTTCGAACACTCCCGCTCAACCTCCCGCAAAGAAACCCAAGACTGATTCTGCCGCTGATGGAGAGAGACCTCAAGATCATGCTCACAAGCAAGACAAGAACTTTACCGAAAAGGAGGATGGTTCGCTCGATGATTTCCCTCACATGTTGCCGTGAGTAGCGTTTCATTCATCCAAGTCGTCGAAGGATGTTGTAGCTGAACGTGATGAGGGTGTGCAGGTACGAGAACAAGGATCCGGATTTCAAAGTAAAGTGAGTCTTCGACGCTTTCGCAAGCTTGCGCTGTCGTTTCGAGCGGTCGAACTTACTGCTATTCGGTGACCCCCTCAGATACAAGGCACACTGCCACTGCGGTGTAAGCTCAACGCGGTCAACTACTGCAACGGCCGATGCGAAAAGCGTTTTCGAGCATCTCCGACTGACGGGCGCTTCTTGTCTGTTCTTCGCAGGCCGTTCGCTACGAAGTCAACTCGGAGCCGGTAGCAAGCGTCTGCTGCCATTGTGATACCTGTCGGGTCACCCATGGAGCAACAAGTCAACGAGCGATTCTCTTCAAAAAGGAGATGTGTCGTTTTGATCCAGACAGTTACGATTCGCTTGCCTTCTACCAGACTCACGACAAGGTACGTAGTCATGTCTTTCGCTACCATGATTGTTGTAGACTGTGGTCGACAACCTGGAAGCTGACTATGTTTTGTTTCCGTCAATTTCCAGAAAGTTGGTCGTCATCTCCCCTGCAAGGTGAGCCTCATTCCATTGTTCAGCCTCACTATAGACGCTCTGTTCTCCTACGATACATGTTCCTTCCCGTAACGGCTTGCCTCTTGCCGATCTGAACGAAGAAGCTAATTTCAAACTTGGCTTTCGATGTTTATAGGTCAGATGCAAGACTTGTGGTACTCTCATTGCCGACGAGGGTCGTAACATGATGCTTTGCTACCCGGCACTGTTTGAACTGCCCAACGACAACGAACCCGAGGGCTGGGCGCCAACCGACCACATCTTCTACAAACAAGCAAAGTTGAGTCTCGAGCGCAAGGAAGGCGTCACGTTCTGGGAGGGAGCCAAGGAGAAATCAGAGAAGATGTAGACGTACCGTTCTCAAGTAAATGAGGGGCAAGGAAGGAAGAGAGTTGGTCAACGGGCGTGGACGAAGAAGTTTCACCAATGCGGTCTAGCGCGAGGGTTTAGGCTGTAGTAACCGCAAAAGCACTGTCGCAAGTTTAATGTATATATGTATTACTCTCATCGGCGTGCTCCTTTGACTTGAGTGTTTGTTCGCGAGGAGGACCGTCGAAAAGAAGAAAACCCTTGCGAAGGAGCTAGAGAGCTCGCGACAGGCTCGATAGACCTCGTTCGAGTGGGTAACGCTCCATCTCGAGACTCTCTTCGTCGCAGAACCGAAGAGAGCTCCAGCGACGATGGTCGTGAGAGAAGGTTGCGATTGCGATAAGAGCCGAATGAGAGAGAAGAGTTGGTCACACACCTGAAGATCCCGACGACACGGCAGCAACCGAAGGCCTACTGAAGGGGCGAATACCTCGAGCAACCTCTATAGACTCCGGTCACTCTAGTTTCAGTTACTCAAGAGGGGAGAGGGACTCGGGAGATCGTTTGATCTCGAGGTAGAGATCGAGATGAAGGTGATTCAAACTCCCTCTCTACATCATCTGAAACTTAGCTGACGACGTGGACTATATCTGAGGGCCTATTAGTATCTCTTCGCCGCTATAGATGCACGTCAGGCGCGGTTGAGAGAGTCTCAAAAAGTCTCCCCTCATAATTCTAGACCACCACGTCCGAAATACAACTCTCTCGACTTGAAACGCCTCGTGATTGAAGCGAGTGAAGCAGTTGTACGTTTCTAGGACCTCCCTCTACCGATAATTCACGCGTCAGAGCATGGAAACGAGACGATTGACTCGCGTTTGTTGTCGCTCAACTCTCAGGACGATAAAGCAGCGGCGAATGACTTCCAGGATACTCTAGAACGTATAGTGAACGAGATCAAGAACACTACCGTGCGCATCCATCATTCCTGACTGCCCGTGAACCGTGAAACTGACAATTTCTCGCTTCTTTAGGAGCACTCCGGTCCTTTCCTTCAAAAAGTTCGCAAGGCAGACGTCCCAGATTACTATGATGGTGAGCACAAGGTTAGCTCGAGTTAGAAGACCAAAAGAGCTGACTCGCTCCGTGAATCGACAGTGATTAAACGACCGATGGATCTCGCAACTCTGCTCAAAAAAGTTCGACAGCAGTCCTACAGAACGAAGAAGGCATTCGCAGAGGATCTGGATCTGATTTGGTCGAATTGTTTGCTCTACAACAGTCATCCCGTGAGTCGAAGGGTACTCGATTCAAGCTAAGAATCAGCTAATTCTCCGACGTACAGGATCATCCCCTGCGAGTCAACGCCCAAGCACTCCGGGAAAAGTCACATCAGCTTCTCGAGTTCATCACAGACCCAGTCATGAACCAGCGGAATCTCCTTGCCGCTTCATTAGGTCCGCTCGATCGAAGAGGTAGTTTCGTCGCAGGGACACCAGATTACGATGATGGAGATGCAGATGGAGAAAGTGACGACGAAAGAAGCCGGAGAGGAGTTAGTGAACGGGTCTTCCATGGTTTGAACGGAGATAGTGAGTCGAATTCGGAGCTCACCCGTCTTCTCGCTTCTGACGATTCTTTCCCTCCTAGCTCGCGATTCTTCCGCCTCTCCAGCTCCTTCGAGATCTCAAACTCCGGGCGCGCGGTTGAATCGGAAGATCAGTGGGGGTCCTGTAAGCTCATCGTCGCCTCTCTCCGTCTCTCGATTCAAGAGCTCACGACTATCCTGCTCGCAGCTCGGTCGCATTCCGGAAACACCGGAACCACCAGCACCTACAGAACTACCGTTCGAAGAAAGACCCGCCTTGATCCGCACCGCTCACACGATGAACGATTTCCTCGTCCTCGAAGCTGAAATATCTCGACTCGAACGATCCGACTTTAACCCTGTACCAACTTCCGCGATCTTACCCGCTTCCGATCTCACATCTCCACCTCCACCTTCTGCTTCCACCTCCAAGAAACCCTCTATCACTGAGAGCAAGAACAAAGTTGCCGCTTTGATTCGTTCCCTCAATCCGACTGTCCTTCCCGTTCTTCCTACCCCTTCATTACCGAATGGCGACTCGAATCATGCCGTCCCTTCCCCCTCACCTTCTTCCACCGATTCGAAACCTCCTCCCGGCGCACTGAGAGATCCGACAGAACCCGTCGAATCGCTTTGGTGGGATCTCGTCGGTTCTACCTCAGTCTCCTCGAAACTTTTCCCTCACCTCTGTGAAGCATCACCTCATCCGGCAATGAACGGCAAGACGAACGGTCATTCGACACCTCAACCTCAGAAATCAGTTTCAGAGGAAGTTCCGATCGCGGCTTTAGCAGCTGGAGTTCCTCGCATTCCCTGGGTTGGATATCGAGCTACTCCTTACACTACCACATCGACCGGAATCACGAGTGACGGAAAGGTGAAGGGGAAAGGGAAAGCGGTTGAGAACGGTGTCGAGCCGAAAATGAAAAAGATGAAGAAGGGCAAGAGAGCGGGAGAGTCGGGGTTGGCGGTTAAGATGAGGAGTAATTGTGATACGCTGAGACGGATACGAAAGGAAGGGGATCGATTGATTAGAGAGAGTCAAGTTGGTGACTTTTCAGTGCGTTTTCACTTTTCTTCCCTCTCCGTGATATGCTCATTCTAACTTGGCCTCCGTCTCGAATAGGAGTTTCCGGCGTCGGCAGCCGATGGTTCGGATGAAGACGTACCTCAACTGACAACTCCCGAGGACGTTGACGAGCCGATTCGACCAAGACCGCGGAAACGAGCGAGGTTTGCCGGTCCTTCTGTACCGAAATCGGCGTATCGGTGTACCGCGACGGCTCCGACAGCGGCGAGAGAGGGATTGAAACGAGTGACCGCGGGCGTGTTGGATCATGCTGGATTCGAAGGTGAGCTTTCCGTGCCGTTCTCTCGCACGGAAACGAGACTGACTCGCGATCTTTTTCGTAGGTTCGAGCGGGATGGCTCTCGATGTCCTCACTCACGCCGCTGCGGAGTACATCTCGAATCTCGGCAAAACCCTGCGGTTCTACTCTGATCGGTACGGCTCGGAAATGTCGAAAGAACAAATGCTCCTCAACACCTTATCCGAGAGTGGAGTTCCTTCACCTTCGACACTGCACGACTACGTTTCAGACGACATTGATCAGTATGGAACTCGACTCTCCGACTTGCTCAATAAACTCGAAAGATCGCGACAAGACCAACTTAATGCGTTGACGCCCGAGGATGAGAAAGAGATCGCAGAGGCGGATCAAGTGATCGAGGCAGACAACGGAGAGGCTCTAACTCGGTAAGTTTTCCCCTCTTGATTTCTCTTGTTTTCCCCGGTCGCTCACCTAGATATCTTGCTCGTAGCGGCGAGATCGCTAGCTGGACAGGAGAAGATTTCTTCGGGATCAGCGAAACGGGTCTTGACCTTGATCTGGGCGTAACTTCGTTGATCGTTCCGAAACGGGTCTTCCGAGGCGATACCTCTTTGCCTTCCGATACGTGAGTTCTGCCTCTGCATCTCTCGTACTCGCAGACGTTGATAGGCTTCTCTCCTTGATCAGCGCAACTTCGATTTTACCTTATCCTCCTCCACCTCCTTTCGTTCCCCTCACCTCCGAAGCGATCCCATCTCAGATCGGTCTACTTCAACCATTCTTCACTCAGCGACAAACGACCGAGCTCGGCCTCACGGAGGACTCGCTCTTCCCCAATCGACCGAAAACGACTCGACACAAAGTCCCTTTGAACGGGAAGATCCCTTACAAGAGCAGTCGACCTCGTCCGACCGACCCTACGCTGCCAAGTTCGATGCAAGTTGCGAACGATCCGCCAAAACGTAAGAAGAAGAAGGACAAGGCGGCGAAGTTGGCAACGTGAGAAATGGTCCGATGAAAAAAAAACGCAAATAGCTCGTTGTTGTGCTGAGAACTAAAGAAGTGCAAGTGTTTCTCTTATCCCTTTTAGCCCCGAGAGAGAGAATGCATACAACAGAAGGTAATTTGCAGAAAGAAGATGGAACAGCTGTACTGAAGAGAAAAGTCTAATCGACAAAGTCATGTTGATTCTGCTGAGGACTGTACTCATATCCTTCCGGCGACCAGCCGGTCACCTCTCCTTGTCCTCCTCCTGTTGTCATTTCCGCTTCGAAAGGTTCCGCGTCATACTCTCCACCGCGGAAGACTGCACTTTCCTCCCCGTAAACGTATTCTTCCTGTCTCGGTTGTTCGTGCTCCCGTTCGTGCTCCTGAGCGTAAGGGTCCTCCTCTTCGTAATACTCTTGCGGTGGTACTTCATTCAGCTGAGGTTGTTCTTCCTGCGGCAAGACCTCTGCCTCTTCAGGCTCTTCTTCATCATCCTCATCCTCATCTCCATCTTCGTCCTCGCTAACTTCCATCAAAGCAATCCTCATCCTTCGCTTATCCTTCTTCCTCTTGATCGATAGATCCTCCAGCAATACAAGCAAATCCTCCTGTTCTCGATCCGTCTCTTCTTTCTCTGCTCGAGCTGTCGATACTTGATTCGCGAGTTTCGAAATCGTATCGCTGAGAGACGCAACTTCGGTTTGGAAAGCGACACGCTGTTGAGGCGACCGACATGAACGTGAGCAGAAGAATTCATTATCGAGTGCAGGACTGGCCGACTCACCTCTTCTTCTCGTTCGGTTTGGAGCTGATGAACGAGTTCTCGCATTTCTTCCAGTTCTTTCGCTTGATCCGAGAGAGACGCTCGTAACGCCGTGACGAGATCCGAGGTTGATGAGGCGTCGATCGAAGTACCTTTGATATACGAGGGGATGAGCTCAAGCGGGAAGAGCTTGAGCTTGGGGGAAAAACTCACGCATTGAAGAAGTAGCTGAAGGATCGACGAGAATGGCTCGCTGCACAGCAACTACAAACAGAGAGACCCACTTCGTAAGTCATTGAAACATGTGTTAGCAGAAGAAAGAGAACTGACTGTAATTCGTCTTGAGGAATTCGACAAAAGTGAAATCGAACCACAATCCACCTTCTTCTCCGATATCGTCGAGATGAGCGTCATCATCATCCGACAGCTCGAGGATGTTTGGACCGACGGTTCGGAATCGAGGATCTTCTCGTAGTCGCAAGATTCGGGAGACGAATTGATCGGGACCGACACGGGATTGTAAGATGGGATGAAGAGTTTCTCTATAGTAAGCAGAGGACGCTTAGCAGGGAAACGGAAAGTAGAGAGGTCCGGGAAGGGCTCACCGACTGATGGGACCAGGTTCTCGATTGTACTCGTAGCAGATTCCGAGGACGAAAGTACAAAGTCCCTGCACGAGTGAATCTACTCCTGACGCTTGTGTCACCGGTTGAATGAGCTAGAACGTAGTGTTGAAGTCAGCGAAGACTCAGGCAAAGATCATCGCAGAACTCCTAACTCACGACTTGTAAATTCGAACCTTCCGACAAAAACTCTTTCACCGTTCCTGGACTTTCCCACAACCAAGTAGCCAACGTCGTCAAATACCCTACCATGACCCTACTCCATTCCATCATTCTCTCTTGTCCTAAGCCTTGGTTCTGACTCATAGCTTGTTCCCTTTGCGCCATCATGAGATTTCCGACTAGGATAGCAACGAGCGAAGTTCGATCGTCTTCGTCCCCTTCACCGCCGGGTTCAGTGTCGGATCCAGCGAAGTAAATCCGTCGGGCGTAGGACTTCGAGGTTTCAGAATGAAGGAGGAGGTGGGAGAAAAGGAGGGAGGCGAAGAAGGAAGGGTAGGAATCGAAGGGTTCGTTCCGGGTTGGAGAGGGGAAGACTCGTAGAGCATGGAGTAGGATCGAACCGGCGGATTGTGTGCGTTGACCTGCATTGGGGAAGAAGGTTATAGCGGAATCGAAATCGTATCGAGTCCGAGAAAACCCTCTTACCTGATTCTCCGTCAGGACCCGGTAGTTCGTCGGGTTGAGGAGCCGACATGGTCGACAAGATTCCCAATTGAGTTTCCGTTGATCCCGCAACGTAGTTCTACGTCAGAAACGCAAGGCTTCAGCATTTTTTCTTTCGCTGAGCTCTGGAGAAACTGACCTGGAAGAGATTCGCCGCCGCCGCTCTGATCCTCAACCCTTCTCTACCTTCCGATACTCCATCTCCGTTCACCGCCAACCCTACAACCGCAACGACCGCCGGAACAGGTTTGCTCTTCCTCCATTTCGTGTTCCCTCCGTTCGTTCTCGGTGGGGGTCTCGCGAAATCTCCCTCATCGTCTTCTCCTCCTGTTCGACCGTTATGGTCGTAGTGTGAATGCTGCGAAGACGACATTGGATCTTCTTGGGAATGTCGACCTCCTGGGCCGCCATTTCGAGGTGAATCGTATCCTCCTTCTCTCGAGCCGTGTTGATCATAGTGATCCTCTGAGAACGCACCTCCTTCAGGAGTCGAAGAAAGATGCGCAGAGGGTGGTGAAGGAGGGATCAGAGGGGTTACGATGAGCGAAGTGAGAAGTTCTTGATTCGGTGGAGAAAGTTTCAAGATATCGGCTAATGCGTGCAGAGCCTGAACCGAACATGTCAGCACGCAAGTCTTCAGCGAGCATGAGCTCAGGCGAAGTGGTACTGACTTGAGATTTAACGACGACAGGCGCATTACTCGCCAACCCCAATTCGATCAAACACCTCGTCACTCCACTAGCCAACAAGGCTTTCTGGTTCGCCATTTTCCCACTCCCGGCACCTCCGACCAACATTCGAACGAGAGAGATGACGAGTCCTGCGTTGATCGTTTTCTGCTCGGACCAGGATTGGAACGCGAACGTTGAGAGGGATTGGGGATTGAGGGCGTTCGAACGAGGGAAGAGGAGGAGTGGCGCGAGGAGGGGAATGCAAGAGGTTTCGCGGAAGTAGTTCTGGGTCATTCCGAATCGAGGGTTAGCTCGAGGCGAATTTGAGGAAACAGTCCAAGAGCAACCTCACTTGATTCGAAACGTTCCATCTCAAGAGGCCAGCAATCGCAGCGAGACAATCCTGAACGACGATACCACCGCTTCCGATTCCACCTTCGTTTCTCACGATTGCGAACAACTTGTCGAACGCTCCTTCGAACGCCAGTAATTTCTGAATTTCGGCATTCGCCGTCGTTAAAGTGATGATCAGTAGTAGTGACTCTATAACGTGTCATCAAACTCGTTAGTTTCAGCTCTGAGCATTTCCGGGTCGTTGAAAATGCAAGGGAACGAGGTTCTTACCGTTTCTAATTATCTCTCTCGAATCATCCAACGTTTCAACCAACCTCCCAATCCCTCCCGGACTCGTCAACACATAACCCTGAACTTCTTTACTCCGATTATTGAGCAAGATCCCAAGTAATTGAAGCGAGAAGAATCGGAGGTAGAAATGGGTTGGAGTGAGGAGAGTTAGGAGTCTATGCAGAGGTGAAGGGGTCGAGAGGAATGAATCGGTATTGCGCAGGCCGGAATCGTCTCGAACTGGCTGCGAACGATTGGGCGATACGAAGTCGGTCAGAGCAGTTTAGAGAGAGGGAAGCAGGGATGTGGGGATAAAGGTAAGGGAAACTTACCCTGCCGTCTACTTCTTCGACTTCGCAGAGTAGGGAAAGGGTCTCGACTACTGCTTTCGCAGTCTCTACATCTTGGGCCGCATCGTCTTCGAGTACTCCGAGTAAGATGGGTAAAGCTCGCGAACCGACTTCCTGTTGACGGGCAAGCGTACACAAAGGAGCAAGATCGTTAGTAGTGTACTCTTTCTGATCTGTGCTGCTCCAGCTTCGACCAGCTGTCTCCTTTAGCTGGGAGAGAGGACAACTCTTCGCTCCGACACGACTTGACAACTTCTCCTCAAAGAGCGGGACGACTTACCGACTTCCAATCCCGACTTAGTCCCTTCAGTCCCAATAGAGCCGCTCTCCTCTCCTCTAGCGAGTCCTGGTTCAATAAACGATCACAAAGTTTGTCGATCGTCGAAGCGGCCGACTGAGGTGCCGCAGATTGTTGGAGCGAGTTGTAACCCCGCGCGAGGGTCGAGAACATTCTTGCTGACGCTTTCTGGAGGCGTAGAGAGATCGCTTGAGTGGAGATAGGGAGAGAAGAGCCAGACTTCGCCGGGCACCACCTTTTGATCTGCGCATCACTATTCGATGCCTCAACCTCGAACAGCAGCTACGACAGTCCCGTGGCCTTCCATACCTCCGCCTGCTCAACCACTCAAGCTCGACACCGTCGCTCCTGGGATTCTCGTGATCGATTCTTTCTTCTCTTCGAAAACTCTCGCCTCGTTCCTCTCTTTCCTGCAATCTCCCTCAGTCTCCTGGACAGCACCTTCCTTCCCGAAGAAGGGCGAAGCGACTCGAACGAACTATCGATTTCAAGTTCAAGACGACGAGTTCGCTCGTCAACTTTGGGAGAAATCAGGATTGAAGGATGCCTTGATAGGAGCACAAGGGGAGCTGGTAAATGGGAGGAATGGGAAGAAAGCTGTTGGCTTGAATGGGAATATCAGGTGCTATAAGTACGAGAAAGGGTCGTTTTTCGGTCGTGAGTTTCGAGCTTTCTCCCGCATTTACCGGAGATTGCCTCTTCCTCTGGGTACCAGCTCGACGGGAGCCAGCGTCATCATCTCTACAGGATGCTTCGGCTGATTCTCCTTCTTGGTTGTTGCGTTAGCTCATTACGACGATGACTGTTACGATGCGAACACTGGACGAAATTCAGAATGGACATTACTCGTCTATCTTTCTGGTATCGAGACAGGCGTCAAAGGCAAGTTCAGCTTGTTAGTCTGTCACTGCTGAGCTGACTGTTGTCCAAGTTGGTCTTGCGCAGGCGGAGAAACTGCCTTCTACCCGAATCCTACGAAAAAAGGAAACGGAGTAGCGATCGTTCCAGAGCTGCGAGCCGGTCGAGCTTTGCTGCATAGACATGGTAGGCTATGTAGCTTACACGAAGGGGTGAGTCCCCGTTGTCCTCTCTGTGTTCAAGAGCTCAAAGCTGATCTTTGCTTTGCGTTTGTTTCGTTTGCGCCGCGGCTCGATCGATGATAGAGAACGGTCGAAGAGGGTACGAAATGGGTACTGAGAAGTGATGTAATGTTCAAATAGACGAACGTAACGCAGAGCATGTTGATACAGATACGAGAGATTGATACGAATTCCGCATCACTCTCGTTTCTCGGTAATTTCGACACTGGCTTCTGCTCGGGCTGTGCGACAGGCGTAGACGTTATAGTATAACAATATGGCGAGAGGAACCCAGCTTCGTACCCTCTCGCCCCCCGGTAGTCGAAATTGTAAACTAGGCTTCGTCCCCGTATCGCCTTTCGCGAAAATCCTGTCTGTACAGCCCACTCCTACAGCTCACTCAGAACCTCCACTAAGCCCTTCATTCTCCTTTCATCGTGTCTCCTCCGTCCCTCTATCGCCCGCTTCTTCCTGATAAGGCGGCGGATCTCTCAACAAACTCTCACTCGTCCTCCTCTCCTGAATCGGTGGCCTAACCTGACTGTCGCTCGCAGAGTCTATTGGGTTGAGAAGAGGCGGAGGCGGGTCAAGGGTCGTATGTGTGCGCGAATGATCGATCGAGGGAGAAGACGGAATGGAAGAAGAAGGAGTTGAAGAGCGGTCTGGGTGAAACTCGAGCAAGGTCGGGTTAGCTTGAGGAGCGTTACCGATGTAGGGAGGTGGGAGGTTCTCTGGGAAGACGTTAGGAGGCGCTTCGGTTGGGACCCGAGTCGATTCGTTCTCGTCGGGAAGATGACCTGGGGGCGGAGCGAGAGGTGGTAGCGGGTAATGATCGTGTGAGATCGATAGTGGAGACAGCGGGGGAGGTGGTGACGAGGGTTCCGAAGTCGGAGGAGAAGGAAGGGAAGCGTGGGAGTCGTTGAGCGGCGGGAAGCTTGCAAAATCGCCTGAATCGCGTGGCTCGTTCTCCTCTGTCGATAAGGTCGATGAAGGTTCGAATAGCCGTGCATGAGTCGGTTGTGAAGGGGAGGGAGGGCTGATATCGTCATCAATGGCAGGAGGGGGAGGTCCAGCTTCTGCAATCGGAATCGACAACTCCTCGTATCCGTCGTATTCCTCTTCGTCCTCCTCCTCTTGATCCCAAGGTGTCGATCGGGAAGTCGAAGCGATCCCTGGATCATCGGCACCGTGCTCTACGTAACTCGGTACAGGGCCATCGATTCCTTCTCCGGGTGAATCGGCGAGAGGGATCGGAGGTGGAGGAGCTGGGAGGAAAGACCACGACCGACTCGACTCTGGTGCGTCGAAGTGTGCTTCGGCTTCTTTTTGTTTGTCGGTGCGAGAGGATGGAGTGGAGGGAACGATGAAAATTGGTTGAGAGAGGACGGCGTCGAGAGAAGTTGAACCGTGAGAGGAAGAGGAAGAGTTTGCGTTCGAGTTGAGGTTGAAGAGACCGACGGTCACGACGACCGAAAAGGATACGGAGTGTAGGATCGTAGACTGTTCGTAAGAGCGATGGACGGTCAATAGCTGATGCAAATTCGCGCGAACCGAAGGTGAACTTACCTGAGTGATCGCCTCGCAAGATAACTCCGCAGGAGGATGAAGCATAAGCCGAATTACGATCGGTCGACTCGGCGAGAATCGAGCAGATTTGCCCGAATGAGCGAGAACCGTTCGATGACTGTGCGCCGAATCGCTGCTCGATCCCGTGGAAGAAGAACCGGATGCGATCGAGTTCACTTCGATCGTCCTGACGAGTTCGGCGCTGACCGTCCTCAACCGTAAACCGTCTCCTACTGCTTGCGCCGTTGGTACTTCGATTCGAGCGACTAGTTCGACAGCTTCTCCTCTTCGAAAGACGTTCCTCTGTAATTTGACGCTACAGGAGACCGGTTCTTCGGTGGAGACTAACGAGGGAGTGAAGGAAGGATTCGAGTTGGCGGGGAGGGAGACGTCGGCGAGTCGAGACCCGGGAGGAGAAGTTCGAACGAGATGAACTGGGGAACAACGGATAATCGGAGGGAGGTTCGAATCGGAAAAGTGGAGTTCGGCGGAGAGAGAGTATTCGAGGGAAGACGAGCCGAGATGGAGACAGACGGGGAGGTCGGGAGTGATGAGAAGTTTGAAAGGAGAATTTGTCGGAGGGAAATCTGACGCTGCGACCGACGAACTACTCGAGCTTGATCCTCCCTCGCCCCATAACACCTGACTTTGTTCGCATAGCTCTATCGCCTCTGCTCCATCTACTCGTTCAATCCCTCGGAAAGTAATGACGAGTTTCGTAAACCTAGGTTTCGTCTCCTCCTCACTCCCCGCGAATTTGACCTGAACATCCCCTGCGATGAACGCCTGTCCGTGTCCGAGATATCCGAGTTGGAATGTTGTCGAATCTTGAGGAGGACTGAGGTTGAGGAGGACCGAAGACGAGACGTCTTGGAACAGACTCGAAGTCGAGTAGCCTGGAGGACTCGTGTCGTTCATTATCGAACTACTCTCCTAGACCTTTCACCTTGCCTACGCTCCGGAATCGTTCGAGTCGAGTTGCGGGAAGACCGAGGCTTGGAAGTTGAAGGAAAAGACCGGAGGAGAGAGCGTCAAGACGAGTTTGCTGGGTACCGATCGGTCGTGTGAGGGTATCAAAGCGCTATCTGGATGGCTTGGGCCTCAAGCAGGAGTCGAAAGAGAGGTTAAGTTGTGTCGAATGATGAAACCTTTGTTGCCTTCCTGCACTTCACTCCGTCATTTGACCGTTCGCCCACCTATACATACAGGAAGATCTCAACTTCAGGAACCGTTCGAGAAGCAGGAAACCTTTATAGCGACACAGTCGATTCGGATCCCACTCGTTCCACCTCTCCCCCATCTCTCTTTCGAAGTGCCACCATTCTCGAATAACAACAACCCATAACGCCGTAGAGCGTGGCTCAGATGGGCTTGGAGACTCTAGACCTCTCGGATGCGACAGTATCGAGCGCCGTAGCGTCCTTTCTCTCGCTTTCTCCTACAAATACCGCCGCCCTCTCTCCCAGCGTCTCTGCGTACGTTCCGTTCTACCTTGTTCTGCTGATCCGAATAATGCTGACGACTTTGTGCTGTAGTGCGTTGGCCTCGGTCGTCGCGGCTCAGTCTGATGCAGCAGCCGAAGCAGGACTCGATCCTCTTCTCGGTACGTTCTTCCCTCTCTCTCTCTGCATCGCACCTGTTCTCGAACTGATACGATCGTCGTTCATAGCTGCACTGCCGAATTTTGTCTATGCGATGCCAGTTCAACTCGTCATTCTAGGGATCACTTTATGTCTCCTCGGAATGCTCCTCGTTCATCTCCTGTTCACAATCCGTTACCATCTACCGCTGTCAAACCTGAACTACGCTTTACAAGTGAGTATAGTCGTTCGCCCTGACTGACCGCTCGTTGTTGACGTTTTGAATGATGAACAGACTTCGGCAACGATGCTTTCCCTCGCGAATATCTCGATCCAACTAAGGCTAGTCATGGTCAATCTCTATCAGAATGGTCGTCGATGGCCATTCATGTTCGACTACAGTGCGTTCTCTGCCTCTCCTCAGACTTCCAGCTCGAATTGACATTTCGTTCTCTCGACAGTCGAAATCACTCTGCCCGATGACGATTGGTCGAAAGCGAAGCGAGGAGGATGGTTATGTATGCAAGGGTTGAACGCACTCATTGTTCATTCTACGCATATTCAGTTCCTTACGATGCTGTTTCCCTCGACGCTCGAAGTTAACTTGATTCTGGGTCTTCTCGGTAAGCAACACTGTTCCGATCCATCTCGCTTCTGAGCTCATTCTTACACGCTGTAGGTCCACTCGCCCTCTCGACATTTGCTCTCAGCTTCACGACTCTCTCGACGAAACCCGCCGTCAATGATCTCGGCGACGCAATCTGGAACACCGCAAACTCTTCCCTCACTCTCCTCTACACTATGGCACTCTTCATCTGGGGCTTGACGATCAACCGTTCCCGAGCCTGGCGTTCGGAAGGTGGTACCGCGATCTTCGGCGTGATGGCCCTAATGCTCGGAGTATTAGGAACCGCCGTCAATTTCGTCGAAATCAAAGAAGATCGAATGAAGTGGTTACCTGGAGTCGTTACTTGTATCCTGTTGTGGCAGAGTTGGGTAGGGTTTTGGTGGTGGGTTGGAGCTGGAATGTGGGCAGGAGAAGCGGAAGATGTCCAGAAGAGGAGGGAGAAGAAGGAGAGAAAAGTGGCGGCGAAGAAGAGGAGGAAGGAATTGAAGGAGAAGGCAGAGGCGGAATTGTTGAGGGCGCAAGGTTCGGCGAGGAGCGTTTCGGGAACAGCGGGAGGAACGATCAGGAGGAGGTTTGGACGTTCCGCGACGATCGATGAGCGTCCGACAACAGCGAACTCTGCTGGAGGAGGAGGTGAAGCGATCGAGTTACGAGACCTGTCTTCGAATGGACCGGATGGAGAGCCAACTGCCGCATCAACCTCCCGTCCTCAACGACCGGCGAACTCTCGACGAGGGACCGATTCAGATTCGACTCTGTCTTCGTCCCGACCGACCTCTCACCACTTCTACGATCCAGTTCTCAACCTCTTCATCCCCTTCTTGACTCGACTACGAACCGCTCACGATGCCGCCGCTGTCGCTCAAGCCGCGAAACCGCCTGGCTTACCCGAGGAAGTTAGGCGAGGATGGGGAATCAGGGCCTTGATGATGAGAGGGAGGAAGGAGCGAGGGGAACGGAGACAGGCCGCCGCGGGTGTCGTGAGAGAGGGAGGAGAACTCGCTGCGGCAGAACGAAGGGCAGGGTTCGAGCTCGAAGGAGGTCAAAGACTCGAAGGTAGTGGAGACGGGGAAGAAGATGGAGATGGGGAGTGGGAGGATGAGGTGTCGTCTCAAGGCTCGTCTGCTTCAGGAGAGAGAGACGGAGCGGGTGAAACCTCTTATCCTCCGAGACCGGCGAGAGGAGACCGTCGAAATACAAACGAGGATGGCGACGATACGAGTTGGTGGTGGAGAGGTTGGATAGGGAGAGCGAGACTTCGGGATGTTTCGACGTGGTGACCTGTAGTTGCTAGTTTTTGTCTTTACTTTTGCGTTTGTCGGTGTTGTTGTCTCATTCCTTCTGTATTCATACACGCTGCATCCTGCCATTCTGCCTGTCGGCAGGCGTTGGAGAGAGGTTCTTCCTTCGTCGAGTTTTTAAGTCGATTCTGTTCGGCATTTTGTCCGAGCTCTATCTCCGTCGTGAACGGGCCTGGAGTTTCCCGAACTGCTCGATAACGTCTTGAGGCAGAAAGCAAACGTGAGAGCAGGACTTCAGCATTCCCAGTCAATGAGGTGATGAAGCAGACATCTTTGAGCTCGTTTGAACGCGACCGTTTCCGTGCCTCGGCCCTCTGCGGCCCTACTCCCCTTCGTCTACGCTGTATCCAGTAGCCTCCCACCCGAATTGGCTGTGGGTATGGCGTCTGGCTGTTGTCTCGAGTAGTGGTCTCTTCTCGAGCTTTCCGAAAAACGTCGCAACCGCCATCCTATCGAGACTCAAAGCAAGCCGATGTGCATACCTGAAAACGTCTGAGCCACTCAGAGCTGGAGCGATAAACAGCTTCGTTTCTCGAGAGTCGTGCGAGCTGGCGGGCAGACGAGCACGGTTCAACTTCTCGGAAAATCTCGCACACTCAACGTCCACCTCTCCCAGTACTCAACACTGAACTCGTTACCAGGCAACGTTGTTGAAGCCCCCCCCCCCCCGCACTGCTCTAAATTACCATTCGACCCTGCATGGAGCTGAACAAAGCGACCTTTTTACAACTCCGACCAAGTGCTCAGAGGCAGTCGCTGCATTTCGAAGTGTGTAAGCATGCAAGAACGTCTTTCTTCTCCACTTGGACATACTGAGTTGGAACACAACTCGAGCACCAAACAACTTTTCGAGAATTCAGATCCAGCAGAGACGGGACTAACTACAGGGAGTTGCTATCGATTATAAAAGTGGGTATCAGAAACAGAACAGAAGAGACGGCAATCCTTATTGAATTTGTTCAAGCGAGAAAAGTAACAAGACGGATTCAAAGCGAGTGACGAGATACTGGACGATTTTACTCTTCGGCTTCGACTTCCTCTTCGCTTTCTTCCTTCTTGGACCTCGTAGCCCTCTTCTTGGTAGCTTTGGGAGCAGCCTTCTTCTTCTTCTTGGGTTTCTATCGACACGACGCGGGAAAGTGGTAAGTCATCGAGAGGCTGAGTTGAATTCAATAGATGGAGAGTGGACTCACCTCTTCTTCAGACGAGACAGCTTCAGGTTCTTCCTCACTCTCCTCCTTCTTCGCTTTCGCTTTTTTAGCGGGAGCCTTTTTCTTCGCGGGTGACTATAGGAGCGAATCCTATCAGTCGATCACAAGGAAGAGAGCGGGAGAAAGAGTGTTACCTTTTTCTTCTTGGGTTTCTCCTCCTCTTCCTCATCATCATCATCAGCCTTCTTCCTCTTGGTAGTTTTCTGCGTCGACAAAATCGCATGATGAGCTCCGGTCCTCTGGCGAACACTCGGAGTTCGAGTTCGCAAACGCTCAGCTCACCTTTTTCTTCTTTGGTTTCTCATCCTCATCACTACCTCCCTCCTCCTCTCCTTCGGGTTTACGAGCAGTCGGGGGAATGTCTTCGTCCGCGACGGCACCTACTTCGAAAGCTTTACGAACTTTTTCTTGATCTTCTTCGCGGAGGTCTTCGAACCCATCAATCTCGTCGGCTTCATCGAACGATTCTTTCAAGTTGGCGAGTACTTTCTCAGTCTGAAGCAAGCGAACGAGCGAGGTGAGCTCGAGAGAGGAGGACGCGAAAAGGGAAAGGAAAAGTGGAAATTTACGACGCATCCCCAGTGACGGCTAAAAGTAGTCGATTTTCCCTGTCAGTCTCGTTTAACATTCAGACTGAAGCTGAAAGTCGCTCACTAGGCCATGGTAGTGTTTCCCACTGGGTCGAAGGGAAGCAGCATCGTCAGCTCAAGAAAGACGTCGATTCGAAAGTTCCCCCGACTCACTGATAGTAACTGCAGTTCCACACCTCAAAGTACCCTATCATTCATCAACCAACCAACACAATCGTCCCCGTTTTCTCGAGAGAGGTGAGTCACTAGCTCCCTTCACTCAACACCTACCTCTCTCCACTCCTGCCTGAGAGTCGAATGAAGGAGGGTGTATGTACCTTTTCGATAGGACTATCTTTGCAAGGTTTTGGTCCACGACATTTCGCAACGCGCTGTTCAGGGAGAGAGAGAGGGAACGGGAAGAGAGATCAAACAATGGATTCATTGGGGGGAAGGAGATGGAGAGGACGGTACTCACTTTACCGTAATCCAATCTGTAACTCATCTTGACTGTACTGTGTGTGAATTCGAGAGGTGAAGTGAGAGGTGGAGAGAGGAAGAGACTCGCGAATTTGATGACAACACTGGTTCGATTTTACGCTCTACGTTCTACGGCTTGTACTGTGCTTTACAGTGCAGTCTCTCCTCAAGCAGAGGGCAGGAACTCCGCAGAAAAATCGCGAGCTTTTTTGAGAGTAAGTCGATTGATTGAGGACAAAGTAATACGACAAAAGAGCAGCTAATGATGGAAAGTAAGACGAAAAGACACATGCTAGAGAGTCACAGATCAAGTAGAGGAAGAAAGAGAAGAGGATGGATCGACTCTTGCGATGAGCTGAGCCATTCGAAGGAAGTATTCTTCGCAGAACGACGAGAAGTAGAAGGAATGTTGAGCGTCGTGAGGTTTGACGAGATCTAGTGGAGCGGAGAATGACAGTCAGCGTTCGATCCGGCTAGAGCGATGTAACGCAAAGGAGAGAGGAGTGCGAAGAGGAGGAAACGAAAACATACTGTGAGCGAGCTCATGAGCTATCGTCGCATAGTTACTGATCAACGCCTCCGAGTATTTCCCCTCGAGGACTTGTTTGTCGTGCCACGCCGAATAGTATCGAAAGTTGATATAGATCGTTCCGTTTCGATTAAACGCGATCAACGGTCCTTCGAGATCGTGGAACACGTTGAGAGCTTGAGGGTTGACTCCGAAGACTTGTCCGATAGGGTTGAGAATCTTCGTTACGAGTCGGGTCAAGGCGTCGTGATGAGTCGAGACGAAAGTCGTCCTGAGTTTGACCGGAGATTGAGTCAGTCCAACTGTGTAACAAGAGAGAGTGACGAGACTCACGGATCAGTTACGTCTCGAGCACAGTAGAACCTCATGCCGGCGACGTTCGCGACAAAGGAGAGAGAAGCTGCAGCGCTCGTATCGCAATAACTGTCAGATTCTTTCACCTCCGTCTTCTCGACCGAATTGTCGACACTCGTTGCAGTTTCCGGTCGAGCAGCCTAAGCGTCGAGAGCATGATGAGCGATGTTAAGAAGTGAAGAAGCGCGCGAGATAGCTCACCTGAATCGCTCTCGTAAGATTCGCTCGAACAGCAGCCGTCGGAGTCGGAGTCGCTCCAGGCCTTCCGGGAACCATTCCGGTTGGCCGCTCAGGCGTTGTCGAAGGATCACGAGAGAGACCAGGAGGAGGAGCAGGAGAGGGAGAGGAAGATTGAATCGGAGTCGGTCTTGTTTCGCCGGTGAACTGTTTGCGAATCTTCGAGAAGAGTCCTCCTCCTCCACCGGGTCCTAACCCTTGTGAGCCGGGCGTTGATTGACGTGAGGTCGAAGTCGATAATTGGTGATCAGGAGTCAAATTGTCTCCCGACGACGAGTCTCGACGTTTCGGATACTGAGGCGATGCGAGGAGTTGTTTCGCAGCGTTCTCGAGTGCTGGAGGAGGTTGAGTTTCGAGAAGAGTGCGAAGGAAGGCTGGGTCCGCGTCAGGGAACATCTCGGACAGTTGTTGAACTTCTTCCTCGATTCGTGAAGGAGACTCGGCTTCGACCGCCTTGAGCTGATTCCGTAGTCGTTCTTCTCGTAACCGTTGATCCGCTGCTTCCTTTTCGGCTTTTCGAGCGCTGAGAATACGGTCGACGTTGAAGCCTCGTCGTTTCAAGTTCTTCAAGCTACAAAACGAGACGTGCAAGGGTCAGCAAAGGATTGCGAGACTGATAGCAAGGAACTCACGTCGTTTGTAGGATCGTCAAGAGTAGTAAAGCGTCGTTCGGACGCAGCTTCCTCAACAAGTTCTTACAGAGCCCCAAACTGACCTCGTAATAATCGACGTCGAGTGATTGCGAGATGTACAATTCGATATCTCCGTTCTTTCCCAACTGTGCGCACGCCGAAGCCACCGCCGAATGTTTCTTGAGTCCTTGAGCGCTCTTGAGGGTTCGAACGAGTTCGATCGAGCGGACTTCGAGGACGCGTAAATGCGATTGAATCCATTCCGGCGAGGAGTGCTTGAGCTCTGATGAGGCGTACTGCTGCTTCCGTTCCGCCATGAAGAGAGAAGTCCTTTCGGCAACAGCTGTACGAGGGAGAGCATCAGTGACAAGATGAGCTAGAACTTCGAGGGAAAGTGAAACGCACTGCGACGAAGTTCCGCCGCTCGCTTCGATCCTTCGTCGGCCTCTCCGGTAGTTCTGTAGTGCTCCGATACTAGTGCCGAGATGCGATGAGATCCGAGTGCCTCTGCGAGAGCTTCGAGGGCGTCTTCTTGAGGGCAAGCGAGAACTTCAGTCTGGAACACTCGGAAAGCTGAACGACCACGATTGATGATGAGCTTGTCTCCCGATCGGGTAGTGAAGAGGGAAGTCTCACCAGCCGGTTCATCGTTGATGACGAGTTCTGAAGCTCGTGCGAGTTGATAGAGAGTTGTCGTTTCTCCCTCATCGTCGTCGTCCGAGTCTTCGTCGATCAGAGTCTTCGCAGCGAGAGATGTTCCAGTCGAAATTCGTTTCGTGCCGAGGAAGAAAGAAGACATCTTCATGCGACTTCGTAAGGTTGTCGGAAGGGAAGAGTAGTTGATGGCGAGCAGACGGAGGACTGTTGGAAACGAGCAGGTCAGCCTGACCTTGCTGTCGAGAGTCGAGGAGGAAGTGCTTACTCGAGAGGTATCGCTCTGCAGAACCGCAGAGTTCGTAAAACTTCTTCGGGTCCCCGATGAGCATGTTTGCGATCTCCGAAGTCGAAGGGGCTTCTTTGACACCACAGGCGACCAACAAGGGTTTGGCGGCTGGACCAAAGTCGGGTACCGTGACGAAGAGGTTGCGCAATCCTGCGGGTAGAGTCGAGTCCGAGCTGAAGAAGAGGTTTAGGGGGGACACGATCTCGATTTTGCCTCCGAGTCGGCGAATCGGTACGAAGGATCCCCATTGAAGAGCTTCGATATCGGCGGGCGTGAAGTCTAAAGAGCTCGAGAGCGGTCAGTCGTCGCTGCCATCCGAGGCAGAGAGGGAGAGACGAGGCTCACGGGAGACTTGACTTGAAGCGTAGCCGAATACTTTACTCGCCGAAGCGATATCTTGAGGTGGAGACGAGACGAGGGCAGCGACGATCTCTGAGCTCGGAGGATCTCGAGCGATTCGGAACCTCGACTCCTCTGCTGGGTATTTCGGCGAGAGAATCGAGAATCCAAGTAGTGCCGCTTCGGGATTTCCGAAGACTTTCGTCGGGCTTGCGAGAATCTCCTTGCCGTTCGAGATCGCCGGGACGAAGGCGAGATCGTGCTTCGTGGGAGCGTAGCTCGAGCCGTAACCGAGAGTGTGACATCCGTCGAGGAAGTATCGCAAGGCTTTCTCGCGCGTTTCGGGATTCGACGACGAGGCTGCGATCTGTAAGACTCGTTCGACGGGAGGCACTCGAAGCAGTCCGAGGTCGAAGAGAAGTTTCGCTAGAAACGAGATCGTGCGTGAGTGATGGCGGATTAGCTGCAAGGAGAACAGAGACTCACCTTCATCAGAGTTCGTTCTCCATTTGGTCGGCGAGCTTGTCCAATCGACGAGAGGTAAGCCCAATTCTCGGAATGTTTCGGTAGGCTGCGCTTTGAACTATAAGCTTGGTCACAGCAGCGAAAGAGGGATTGACTCACTTCGTACAGCTCTCCCGCTCGATAGCGAATCGTACGAGGTTTTCCTTTCTCGCCGTTCGCCCCGACGGTGCCCTCCACTTTTCCCTCTCCTTCTCGAGGAAGCCAGCTCGTCTTGCGTAATCGATCCTGCTCGGTCGCGCTGAGCGTATCGCGAACCGAGACGAGGTACTTGACGAGCTGAACGTGCGACCAATCTCCCGCTCCGAGAAGACGAGTAAAGACGAGTTGGAGCTGAGGCGACAGAGGGAGTGAGTCGCATAGAAAGAAGCACTGACACGCAATTTGAACTCACCTCAACGTGTTTCCTGACTCCAAGCGCCAAAAGTAATTTCTCCATGTTTCCCTTGAGAGGAACTCCACTCGGCAGCTGAACGACGGCAAGATCATCGAAGAGGCTGACGTTGGGAAAGTACGATTCAGAAGGTTTCTTGAAACCTGCTCGAGTTGGGACGATTGGTTGATCCGCGAGGAGAATTGTAATCTCTCGTTGTGCGACGACGGAAGTCTGCGCCCACGATTTCGCGGCGATGTTGAGGACTCTTTCGGCGAAAGGAGGCGATTGAAGGATGTTCGTGTCGATCGAGACGTCCTTGCCAGTCTTCGAGGGCGAGAGGAGGAATTTGAGCCATTCGACGAGAGAGAGTTCGGAGAATTGAAAGACTCGACTGAGATCGCTGTGAGTGAATTGGCGGGAGAGCTCGAAGGGTAGAGTATGATCGGGAAGAGGAACGTCGACAGGGATCGTTTTCGCGTTGAGGAAAGTCTTGAAGCCTCCGAAAGGGAAGATTGAGACGTCGGAGTCGCCTCCTCGAGGTACGGAGAGCATGGCGGCGTCTTTGAGGCGAGCTAAGAGTCGATTGTCGTATCCTCTCGTTGTTGCGAGTGAGATCCACCACTTGAAACACTCTGTCGCTTCTTTGATCGTGAGGGCGTGAGAGGCGAGATCGCGGAAGACATCCTCGAGATCGATGTCCTTGATGAAACCTCTGCTGCTCAAAGCGAGGAGGAACCGAGGAGCTCCTGAGGCGATTGACTCGGGCACGACGGCGATCTCCTTGATGAAGCCTGCGAGTTGAGCGTTCGGGAGGCGTAATTTCGTCGCAGCAGTCGGACCGATGTTCGAGAAGAGAGTCAAGGAGGATCCAGGGTCTGAGGCGAAGAAGGCTGATTCGGTAAGGGATCCAACGATCTCTTGAGGAGTCGAGGTGTAGAAAGTGAAGAATCTGCGATTCACGATTCGTCAGCGGATGAGCAGGGAAAAGCTCGACCATAAGACTCACTTAATGAGATGCAAAGCTCGCTCCTCTAACCTCTTCTGCGCGTCGACATCCGGAGTCGGCTTTGAATGCCACAACCTTCCGATCTCTGACATTTCCTCCTCGAAAACCGTTCTGCTCAGAACTCCTCCCGCCCAGAGTAACTCGCGATTCCAATCGCTAACATATTTCGATTGAAAGTCAAGACTCTCCCGTTCGACCGTACTGATAAACCGTGCTCCGATACTACTGGCCGAACCCGAGTTTTGGAACGTTGGGAATCCGATCGATACTCGTCCTTGAGTTTCGAGGTTCGAGAGAAGTCCGTCGAACACTCTTCGTGCTTCCTCTTCTCCTTCTTCCCGCTTCTCTCCTGTACCTCGACTAGCCTCAAACTCATCTTTTCCCGTCCAGATGAGGGAATACTTCGTTGTCGAAGGAAGTGCTTTCTTCGTCGCTCGTACCATTTCCGAGCTGAAATGACTAGATGGTGAGACCTTCAGAGTAGCCGCGACTGTTCGGAGGAAGAGTGTGACGGCGAGGAAAGCGAGGGGATCTTGTTCTTTCTTTGGAAGCGGCGGAGGAGAGGGAGTCGAAGGATGTGAAGATGAATTCGTTCGCGAAGAAAAGGCGGCGAGCATCTTTGAGGCGAAAGACGTGGTCGAAGCCGCGGCGGCAGCGAGAGAAGGAGCCACTCGAGGCTTCGAGGCGTATTGGATCATCCACCTTGAAACTTCTGCTCGTAACTGAATCGGTGCTTCCTCGATCCCAGTCATCTTGAGGATCTTGAGCGGGGAGAATTGGGCTAGGTTCGACTTGAGGGCGATCCTTTTGGAAGGAGCGAGAGTTTTGTTGACGCGGAAGAGGAGTTGAGAATCGAAATAGAGGGAAAGGGTGCGAAGATTCGAAGTGAAGCCGAGACAAGAAGTGAGGAACCGGGCGAAGTCGTTCGGTTCTGGCATCGGCTGAGGTTCTCGAAGGTCCATCAGGAACGTCGACCAAGGTTTCCCCTCCGGCGAGAGATTCAAGAGGCCCGACTCGTCAACAGCCGACCGCACGAAAAGCTGATCTCCTCCGTTCTTCCAATAAAACCCAAGGACTTTGTCTCCCGAGCTGACTACCGGTTCATCGCAAAGCGAGAATAACGAGTAGAAGCCGACACCTACTCGATCAAACGGGCTTTTGAGTAGGAGAGTCGTGCACAGAACTCTCGTTCACAGACTCACCGAAAGCTAAGAATTAACTCGTAAGTAATCATTTGAGCTGTACTTCGAAGAGATCCAAGGAACGCACCTCCGATCTTCGTCTCATCTGGATTGCCCGATGCAATCTCTGTCAATCTCGCCCAATCTTCTTTCCTGAAGACCATTCCATCATTCCGAACCATGATGCTCGCGCATTTTGTCGTTTTCAAATCCGGTAAAGAGTCGGAAGAGTAAAGTGGTTGCTGGGCAGTGGCTGAATCTGAAGTGACAGTCGTTCGGAAGTGTAGCTCAACATGAGACGCTGCAGCACTGCGAACAGAACAGGGGGGATTAGCTCGACATCGCGATGACGCTTGCGTAGCAGGATTACGCACTCGTCTGAATTCTGCAGTAGTTCTCGGAAGACCGTATGTTCTCCTGAATACCTTGCGAGGATCTATCAACCGCAACGAGCTGTGTCAGCAAGCAAGAGGTGAGATTGTTGAACGAAGGAGCGACTCGCCTTTTCTACCAGAGCACGTTGATTGACTGAAACCGCCTCGTCCTGACCATCCCTGAGTAGATTCTTGAAGTTGCTAGCCATCCTAGGCGGTAGGGAGAGAGAAGAGAGGTCCCGAGAGGTGGCCAAAGATGTCGTGAATGGTGATCGGCTCAGGGTTTGCTAGACTTTTTCGGTTTGAGGTGCCGGACTATGGTCTATGGATGGCTCTCTTGTGTGCGTCAGAAAGTGTCGTAAAAGAGTGGTAGAGAGATGAAGCTCCTTCGGCGTTCTCTCCTTCGTCTCTTTGACCTCGACCTCTCACTTCAGTTCGACCTCACCCGACTGGACAGCAAGGCACATCAACCAAAAGATTGAGACCAATCTATCGCATCATGCCCAGTCCTCTCCCTGTCGAACTCCTTCGCGTCATCGTCGACCACTTCCGTCTCCCTCCCTTCACGAGCAATCTTCGCACTATCGAACTCGAGGACGAGTGCCGTTCTGCGTTATACTCCCTCTGTCTCACGAATCGCGTCTTCCATCAAATCGCTCGACCTCTCCTCTACAACTTCGTCCGAATTCCGAAGGGCAAAACTGTCGAAACTCTCTCACTTCTCGTGAAAGATTACCAGAAGAACGTTGGACTTTCTTTAATCGAAACGATGATGATTGACACCGATAAGGAGGAGAGATTCGATTCGAAGAACACTGAGGATTTGATGCGTCTCTCGAGGAAAGTTCCGACGGCGCTTGTCGCGGTCAAGCACCTCATCAGCTACTCGGGATTCTGGACTTTGGAAGAGTTCAATGGCACGAGTCAGTCTTGCGGAGTCCCTCATCTTCAATGGAGGTCACGCTGATTTTGTCCCGTGCTGAACAGACCTCTCGCGAGTCTTCCTCAACAACGTCCAAATCGACACGGAGGCGATCTCGGGCCTGTTATTCCCTTCTATCCAGGTTCTCGGCTTATACAACGTCTTCCTCAACCCGGACCCGCTTCCAGCGGCGAGTTTCCCGGCTCTTCGTCACTTGGGTTTCGACAAGGGAGCAGTGCTCGACCCCGAGGACACGACTACCCTGATCTCACTCCTTCCACAACTAGACTCGATTATTCTCATGTCGGATGTCCTCCTTGAGGCCATGCCCAACATCCCTTCGCTCCCCTTCGCCTCCGTTCTCGTCAACCACGCCTGGGACATGTTCATCGAATCAAGGGGACTCTCGGCATTGCGCGTAGTATTCCTTCGTCTTCTGATCGCGAGCGTTTCATCAAGAGCAGCGGACACCCAATGCGGCTCTTTGATCGACTCTTTTGCCGGGCTCCTCAAGGATCCCCATCAATTCACTCGCCTTGAACTGATCTACCTTCCCTCTCTCGACGCCCTACCGTCACAGTATCGAGAGCCCGACATTATCGCTGCAATTGAGAAAGTATCGCTCGCTGCAAAGGATCGTGGAATTCTCGTCATGGTTGAGGATCAGTCGGAACAATTGAAAGCAGAATGTCAGATCTCAGAGGACTTCATGAGGAGGATGACACAGAAGAGGATCGAGGAAGAGGTCCGATCGAACTTGGAAAAGTGAGCGTGGAAAGGAGACAGGACCAAGGCTGGGTCTTCAGAGTTCTTTCGTCGTTTGTAAACTTTGAGCGTTTTGTCTCGTTGCTGTCCTTTCCCTCTGTCAATCTTCGATGGTCATGCCGTTACCGTGGGCCGCAGGTCTCGAGTCAATCCCCTGCTGTATCTCCAGACGCTCGACACTGGAAATTGGCCGGACCAAGAAAGGGGGAGAGAGACTTGGGCAACAGGCTGTCTTGATTACGACTCCGCGTTACGGCACATATCGTCGCTATCTCCCGTTGATGCGCGACCAGCAAACTCTGACCGGATCAAGCCATCGCAAGTAAATAGTTGGATCCCTTCTGAATTACCCTTTCCATCTTTGGATGTTCCCTCTACACTAGCTGTATCTAATTCCAGCACTATATCCCGCAACTACCGATGCTTCCTCATGCCTGCTCCTGAACATTCCCTGACGTTTTCCTCGAAGGAACGGAAGCCGAGTCGGGGTTTTCGAATTCCGGAATCGACGTTCGATGACGTTCGAGGGATAAGAAAGCTTTTGCCGAAATGTTGATAGCGGAGGTCGATGTTGTTGCGAACGTAGAAGGTCAAGGCAATGGCTGGTGAACGAGCGGTGAGGCGTCGTCGGTGAGATAGATGCGGAGGGGTTAGGTTGAATAAACGAGTGACGAAGAAGTGGTCGAAACCAGTTTGAATATGAGAATCGCAGTGGTTCTAGCTTTGTGAAAAGTTCAAATTCAGCTCTATTGCGAATCGGAAGAAAAATCCAAACTCACGAGAAATGAAAATCGTTCAGTCAAGTCGCTTAATCCAACAGCGCGTACCATGACTTCCTTCGATCTCCCTTCGATAATGTTCTTTCTTTCCCTCAAGCCGCTCACGACGTCTGAAAGTGAATGATTGTCCTCCTGCTTCGTGCTGTCGAGATTTCTCTGACTTTCGCTGCTCCAAAGCGATCTTCTCTTGCTCTGCTTTACTCTTCGTCTTCCTCGTCGTCCTCGTAGTCCATCTGCGGCATAAGAGTATCAGCATCGTCATCGAAAGAAGTGCTTCGATAGAGGAGAAGAGACTAACCATATCGTAAACGACTCTGAGTAGAAGACTACAGCTCGGGCAAGTCGCTACTTCTTCTCCCTTGGCCAGTTGTGACTACACGGGCGCACAAACAGGAGTCAGTCTCGTGCTTCGAGTGAGGAGGCAAAAGGGAGATGAGATCTTTACCCTGGAGATCTCGAACCTATCTCCACACGGACACGGGTAGTGAAAGACCTGCTCAGTTGTTACGTAGAATTAGCTGCTATTCGTCAAGCTTGATCAGCGAGGGAGATGTTGGCTCACCTTTTTCACATCGTCCCAGGCGAAATCTTCGATCTCGACCTCGTCGTCTGCAGGTGAAAGGCGGAACGTATTAGTTAAGCTGGCATGACATCAGGGAAGAGCTGGAGACTCACAATAGGACACCATCTTGCGGAAGATTCGAGTTCGCGGACCGGCCGGAGATCAAAAAGAATTCGACGCTCGAGTCGGTCGACTTGATCCCGCGTGCATCTCTACTCATTCGTTGACTCATCCACCGACAGTAAACAACCGCAGGTGACTCGGAACGGACAACTCTTCCAACTAGAGAGCTCCTCAACCCTTCAATCCTCTCGTTCCCGAGGATCCTCACCACATGGTTCAACAACTCATCTTTTCAAGCTCCACGACAAGGCCGAACAGAGAGCTGTGGTGCAGAACACACGCGGATGTATGGAACGGTGTAGACTTTGATGACTGTTGGAGAAAGAGGTCAGTCTTCTTTGACCCAACTTTATCTCCTCCTGCATCCTCCCGTCGCTTATTGGGCGAGAAGTACGCTGACAGAAACCTGCATTGTATCTTAGAATCTTTGACGGCTTCATTCCCGCCCTCTTCCTCGCCTTGTCCCTCCTTTCCCTCTCGATCCACCTCGTTCGCTTCCTTCTCCGCCTCAAATCTCGTTCGAAACACTCGAAGAAGTACCTTCCGATACCCTCGATATCTGAGAACGTCAATGCTGGACCCACCTCCGCCATCTCAGTAGCAGAGAACCAAGTAATCCTGAAAACAGTCAAGCGAGAAAGTCCAGATTGGTCCTCACCTGCGACGCAGAAGGAGTTACTCGGTTCAGCAGCAGTCGTTGCTTTGGATGAGGAACAAATCGACGAAGACAGTGGACCAATTACGCTTAGATTGGCTGCCAGGGCAGTTTGGGGATCGAAAAAGGATCTGTTGAATGTAGTTGGAACGGGTGCGACGGTTAGTCTAACGGTGTTCAAACTAGTCGAGGAGCTGAGGAATCACACAGATGGAGCTGGATGGAGTATCGTGGCGATGGTAGCGTGGAGTTGGACGTTCCTCCTGTCGATCGCGAAATTCTGCCTTTCCTTCTCTCACCGACTCTTCGCCCTCACCCATCCCGATCTTCCTCACCGAAACCTTCCCGCATTCTACACGACTCTCGAGCGACACGTCATCCCCTTCTTCATGTTCTACTCGACTCTCACTGCCTTCTTCGATCTTCGCACGGCTCTCATCGTCTTCTACGACCGAAAAGCGTTCCCTTCTCCATTCGTCCACCTCATTCTCAACCTCGAGGCATCGATCTTTGCTGTCTCTACATCTCTCTTCGTCCTCGAATTGTTCGCCCCTCGTCCTTCCCGCTTCTCCTCTCGCTCCTCGAAACCGTCGACTCAGAAATCTTCGATTCCTCCTTCTCCCGAGATGCACGCATCCTTGATCTCCCTCGCGACTTTCTCGTGGCTCGAACCCTTTCAACTCCGAGCTACGTTCCCGAATCTCACCAAGTCCCCTCCTCTCACGCTCGAAACGACCCCGGACCTTCGACCCGACGACAAGACTGCTCGAGTTTTCCTCACTTACCGACTGTCCCTCCAAAAGCTCGACAAGCTCATCCATCGACTCCCTTCTCCTTTCAAGCGTCTTCTTCGAATCCGCACCGTCGAAGATCTCGGCTTGACTGGACGACTTCTCTACCATTTCGTTCCCGAGCTCCTGGTCCAACAACTTTGGTCGCTCGTCCGAGTAGCCCTCACAGCGGCACCCCCTCTTTGCCTTCAAGGGATCCTCGCCCATCTCGCTCGCCGACAGAGACACGAAGAATCTCCGACTCACGTCGCAGTGCTCTACGCTTACGGTCTCTTCATCACGACGATCGTTGGCGCTATCGCCGCGTCGCAGGGACTCTACATCGGGAGGAGGATCTGCATTCGTTTGAGGAGTATCATCGTTTCTGAAGCTTTCACGAAAGCTCTACGTCGCAAGGATCAAGCTGGAAGTTCTGTGCCGAAGAAAGAAGAGGACGGAGAGGAAGTCTCAAAGGTCGAAGCACCCGTCAAAGAAACGAAGGAAGAGGAGGAGGAAACGGAGCTATCAGCAAGTTCAGGAAAAATCATGAACCTGATTTCGGTCGACACTTATCGAGTGTCAGAAGTTTGCGCCTACCTGCACTTCTTGACGACGGAAATGCCTCTCTCGATTATCGTCATCGTCTATCTCCTCTTCCGACTCCTAGGCTGGTCTGCGATTGCTGGAGTTGCCGTCCTCCTGATTCTCCTCCCTGTCCAAACTCAAATCGCCGCCCTCTATAACCGTTATCAGGAACAACTTCTCGCCGCCGCCGACGCTCGACTTACGCTCGCGACCGAAGTCATCAGTCAAGTTCGAATCGTCAAGTATTTCGCTTGGGAATCGAAGTTCCTCGAGAAGATGAACGAGACTCGAAGGAAAGAATTGTCGGCGTTATGGAAACGAGCTTTGACGATGGTTCTCGGGCAAAGTGTCATGTTTGGTGCGCCTGTCCTCGTCGGTGCTTCGACCTTCACTTTCCATACGAAAGGTGAGTTTTTCCTTTGGACGCTCAATGGGCTCGACGCTCACTCGCTGGTGCGTGTCAATCAGTGATGAAACAAGATCTCACCGCCGAAACTGCTTTCACCGCTCTCGCTCTCTTCAACGTTCTGCGCAGTCCTCTCGAAAGCTTCAGCGACAGTAAGTGAGAGGTTCGTCGATTGCTCGATCGTCAACTGACGCTCTCCCTCTGCAGTGTTTGTGAATGTCCTACAAGCTTACGTCTCACTCAAACGAATCGATAAATTCCTCGCCGAGGAGGAGACGCACAAGTACTCAGTATTGAGCGAATCTTCGTCCGAAGATGACCCCAAAGTTGGATTTGTCGACGCATCGTTCACCTGGGCAAATGAAGAAGATGCGCGGTCGGACTCAAGCGTCTTCAGGGTATCAGGATTGGATTTCGCGTTCCCAGAACAGAGCTTGAGTATCATTCTAGGTCCTGGTCAGCTCTCTTTCCTCTCTCAGCCGGCAAAACAGCCTACTGACTTCTTGCGGTGTAGTCGGATCGGGTAAAACTTCGCTCCTCATGTCTCTTCTCGGAGAGACGAATCGACTCTCCGGTACCGCCTTCCTTCCCTCACCCGTCATCCGATCCGTCTCGACCAACCCCGCTATTCTCACCGACTCAACCGCTCTCGCCACCCAACAACCCTTCCTCGTCAGCGCTTCAATCCGCGAGAACATCCTCTTTGGAGCAGGCCTGAACGATTCGAGGTATCGAGCTGTACTCGAAGCGTGCGCTTTGAATCCCGACCTGAAGCAATTCGAGCTTGGGGATGACACGGAAGTAGGAGAACGTGGTACTGTGCTCAGTGGTGGACAGAAAGCTAGGATCAGTTTGGCGAGAGCGATTTACTCTTCGGCGAAATACGTCCTTCTCGACGACGTTCTCTCCGCTGTCGACAGTCATACGTGAGTCTTCTCAATCCTTACAGATTGGAAGCAAGTATTGACTGAGGCTCTTTGATCGCAGGGCTCAACACCTCGTCGAGAAATGCTTGACGGGCAAACTCATGAAGCACCGAACTTGTATTCTCGTCACTCACTCTGTCGAACTCTGTCTCCCTTACGCCTCATTCTTCGTCTCAATGGACAACGGAGCGGTCGTGTCTTCGGGATCTACCGGCACATTAACCCCGAGGACCATTCAGAAACTCGGACAAGCGGACGACGAGGAGCGTAAAATGGCGGAGGCGAGCGCGATCACGATCGAGGAGATTGCGAGAGAGATGGATGAAGGCGCTCCCGGCGAAGCGGAGGAAGAAAGGAAGAAGAAGATGGAGAAGCTCAAACTTGTCAAAGACGAAACTCAGAGTCAAGGGGCGGTTTCCGGAGCCGTCTACCTCTTGTACATTCGGGCGCTAGGTGGACAGGGTCCTCTTAGTGGATTCACCTGGCTTCTGATCATTGTTGGCGTTTATGTCCTCGCCCAGATTTCGGATGTCGGTGAGTAACTCTCGACAGGTTTCTTTGCTCTTCTCACTAACGAGTCTCTTACGCCTGCCTGAACAGCTGTCAGTCTCGCTCTTCGGTACTGGGCTCAATCATACGATACCATCGAAGCTTCCGCCAAGTCGCTCTTCGTCGCAACTATCCGCTCTCCCCTTGCACACAACGCGGTTGAGTCTTCGACGCAACACAGTCCCGACTTCTGGTTGTCGACTTACTGCATTATCGCTTTGATCAGTCTCGTTCTGTCTTCCGCTCGAGTTGCCTTCTGTGAGTCTCCATGCACTCGAGCTACACGGTTCTTGACCCAAACTTACCTTTGCTTTGCTCTCAAAGTCCTCTGGCGAGGTGTCTGCGCCTCGAAAGAGATCTATCGCCTGCTAATCTCGAAGATCCTCGGAGCGAAGAGTACGTTTCCTGCTCCGATCGAGTTCTCAATATCGCCACGATTGTTGACGTTCGTCCTCCGATGCAGTTCGGTTCTTCGACTCGACGCCGACTGGACGAATCCTCAACCGACTCTCGAAGGATACCGAGACCATCGACCAGGACATCGCTTCGACTGGATCCTACTTCGTCTTCGAAATCTTCGCAGTCATCTCGATCATTCTGACGATCTCGTTCTCGCTTCCGGCTTTCCTCCCTGCCGCTGCATTCATCTCGCTTCTCTACTGGTGCGTTTAAGTCCCCATTACTTCCTCACGATGTAAGCTGATGCTGACCCCCTCTTGCAGGCTCCTCGGGTTGATGTACCGAGCTTCGTCCCGAGAACTCAAAAGAACAGAGAGTGTCACGAAGAGTCCAATCTTCTCGCTCTTCGGCGAAGCTCTCTCGGGAGTCTCGACGATTCGAGCCTACGGAGATGGACAACGATTCATGGAGCAAATCTTTTCGCTCCTCGACCAGAACAATCGTCCATTCTTCGTCCTTTGGGGAGTCAACAGGTGGCTATCAATCCGAGTCGACGCGTATGGAGCTCTTGTAGCACTTTTATCCGCTCTCTTTATCATCTTTGCGCCTCGAATGGATCCTTCTCTCGCTGGTTTCATCATGAGTTTCGCTCTCGGTAAGCTCTTCTTCACCCGATGGATTCGACCAACTCACCTGCTCGAGGAGCTGTGCCACTGACACCGATCTCGTCGCCTTGTCATAGCTTTCCAAGATCGAATTCTCTGGGTCGTTCGTCTCTTCTCGACGATGGAAGTTAATGCCAACTCTCTCGAGCGAGTTCAAGAATACACTCTCGTCGAACAAGAATCTCAGGGCGGCGTAGCACCTCCCGCACGCTGGCCTGACCGAAACGGATCGATCAAGGTGAAGAAATTGACGGCGAGTTACGCTCCCGAGCTACCGCCAGTTCTCAAGGAAGTCTCGTTCGAAGTCAAGGGTGGAGAGAAAGTGGGCATCGTCGGGAGGACAGGTATGTCTAGAGGGAAACGATCCAGCCTTTCTCCAGCTAATAGTTTTTCTTCTTCGACATACAGGTAGCGGCAAATCTACACTTGGTCTCTCCTTCTTCCGCTTCATCGAACCAACGTCTGGTTGTATCGAGATCGACGGACAGGATATCAACAAGCTCAAACTTCAACACCTTCGATCGGCTCTCACGATTGTTGCCCAAGATGCCGCCTTGTTCGCCGGCACTCTCCGCTTCAACTTGGACCCTTTCGATCAGTACGAAGACTCGGCGCTATGGGATGTTCTCCACCGCGTGCAGATGGCCTCGCTCACGGCGGCTACTCCGGTCGCCTCGAGACCTGTCAGCGATGCGGGATCAGACGAAGAAGGAACTGTGACGCTCGACGACGCCGAAGAAAGGTTCGTAGTCAAGAGCCTCTCGATGGAGGTCAAAGAAGGAGGAAAGAACTTCTCTGCTGGTTCGTTGCAGTTCTACGCTCGACTATCATTCGTCGTGCTAACAGACTTTTTGCAATCCTTGCAGGTCAACGTCAGCTCCTCGCTCTTGCAAGGGGTATGTTGAAGCTCAAGTACTCGTCATCTTCGATCCTTATTCTCGACGAATCGACTGCTTCCCTCGATCACGCTACCGACGAGCAAATCCAGCGAACGATTCGAGACGAGATGAGTGACGCTACGATTCTCTGTATCGCTCGTAAGTTTCACAAGCTGCCCCTTCAGCACGATGTCTCGCGGCATTCACTGATTGACGAGCCTTTCTTCTTCGACGATAGATCGCTTGCGAACGATTATCGACATGGATCGCGTTCTCGTTCTCGATCACGGAGTTGTTCTCGAGTACGACACTCCTCTCAATCTCCTATCGAACAAGAACAGTAGCTTCGCAGCGCTGTGCGAGAAGAGTGGAGAGCTCGAAGTTCTTCGCGAAATGGCAGAGAAGAAGGAAGCGTCTCGCGACACAGGGAACTAAGGGTCTTTCTCGTTAACATCGTGTAATATACTCATAGACTATTGGCCTCTGGTTCTATCCTGGTTCGTGAAACCGAATCTCCGGATTTCCTTGCGAAACGGCCGGACCTTATCAGCTCTCTTTCCTTCATCTCCGTTTCATCTCGTTTATCAACGTGAGGTTCCTTCATAGGATTCCTGAGATCGTTCAGAATGCCTGACGACCGACCTTCGATCGCAGTCGTGCCTGCTTCGTCGCCGAATCCGTCTCATCAAATTAACAGCAGCAATCAGCCGACGTCAACACAGTCTCGACGCAGGTCAATCTCCCGCTCTTCTCAGGGTAGCGCATTTCGGTCATCTCTAGGAGGGAAGCCTATCTCGTACGGTTCGATGAGGAGGACGGGCTCGCAGGGAAAAGGCTCGCAAGATGGAATCGGTAGTGACAGCGCAATCTCTGATAGCGAAGCTGGGAGCGAGAATGGGTTGATGAGAATGTTTGGATCGTTCAGTCATACCAGGGAAGAGATCAGAGACGGTAAGTCTTGCCCCGAAACGGTTTCGCTTATCTCCCTCCCCTATCTCAATCGTTCTCCCCTATCGAACACATCTGCTCTCCACGAGCATGCACTCGAGGGGCTCAGGGAGAGTGTACGAAGCCATCCGAGATGCGAGCTGACGTTCATCTATCCTTTCTCGGTCCCTAGGTTCTGCTCGACTTGCTGCAATCTCCCTCTCGTCAAACTCGCCTCCGAAACCAGATTCATCCGATTCATTAAGCTCCCATTCGTCTTCAGCTCCAGCTTCAACCCCATCTGTAATCGATACTTCCTCATTCACTGGCTCTTCCTCTATTCCTGATCCATCCCCAACTTCAAACCTTGCGAAAGCTCGTCCTCCCCAGCTCGACCTCCCAGCGAATAATCCTCAACTTATAGAAACGACTTCCACCCCTTCCCCGATCGCTGAAGAACCTCCTTCACTTCTTCCTTCTCCCTCATCGTCGACGGAACGAACTCCTCTCGCTTCTCATGTCACTCTACCCGCCGACCAGAAGGAAGACGATCCTTCTCCAGTCTCATCAGCTTCGGGTGGGGAAGGAGGGAAGACTCCGACTCCGAAAAGGATGATGCAGCAAGCTCGTCGGAAAAGAGCTGGAGAATTAAGCGGGAAAGGTAGCGAGGTGGGCACGACAGGGTTGAGGAAGAGAGCGAAGAAAGAGTCAGAGGATGAACGGGAGGAAGAGAGAGTCTTGGGAGACGAAAGAGGAGGAGGTAGAAATGGAAAAACTGGAGATTACGACGGTGTTGAGGAGAACGGCGAAGATCTCGCGGATGAAGACGACGAGGATGTAGTAGAGGGACACGGAAGAGAAGAGCCAACGGAAAGAACACCTCTGTTCGGTTTGATCGGGCAGCGAGGAGGCAGGGAAATATCGATTGACAAGGATGGTTTCGTTGCACGAACGAGAAGAAAGATGGTTAGCTGGGGAAATGGAATCGGCGCGACAGCTACAAAGACGAGGAAAGAAGACCTGATAGATATTGGGAAGACTGCAGTCTCCTCGATCCCTGCAGTGATTCTCGGGTCAGCTCATACCTTTTCACTCGACATCTGTTGATCCAAGTAGACTCACTCTCTCGCCCTCTATTCAGAACATTGATGAACATCCTCGATGGAATCAGTTTTGGACTGATTACGTTCCCTACAAATCTCCAGCCGTTCGCCAATTTCGGAGGAATCGGAATCTCAATGTTCTTCGTTTCCTGCATCGTCTCTCAACTCGTCTTCACGGGAGGAGGACGATTCGGATCAATCTTCGCCGGTGGAATTGGATCCATGATGATTGAGGTCGTACCCTTCTTCCACGCGATCGTCAACATTCTCGACTCACGGATCAACGACGAAGAAACCCTTGTCGCAACGACTATGCTCTCGTTTGCCCTATCCTCGATCTTGACCGGTCTCGCCTTCGGACTACTCGGAAAACTGAGACTCGGGAGAATGAGTGAATTCTTCCCTCGGCACATTCTTGTGGGAACGATTGGAGGAGTCGGAGCTTTCCTTTTCGTTACTGGGTGAGCACATGTATCTCCAGCCTCATCGATGACTGCAACTCCTGTGCTGACCGCTGCGTCTCGCTGTTTATCCAGTTTGCAAGTCTCGACTCGGATCGGAGAAGACAGCGCTTTCTCTCTCGAGCTCGTCAAGTACTTCTTCACGCCTCATGTTCTCGCACTCTGGGTACACTCGTCTCTCACTCAACTCGCTTCGTAACTCTCGCTCACTGATCGTTCTTCCCTCGCAGGTTCTTCCTCTCATTCTGGCGATTCTTCTCCGACTCATCACAGCACGCTACCAGCACCCGTTGATCTTCCCAGTTTACTTCCTCGGCATTCCCGTCGTATTCTACGCAGTCGCGTTCGCATGCGGCTTTTCAGTAACAGAATTGAGGGAGAATGGCTACGTTTTCGAGTTGTCAGGAGTCGATAACAAATGGTACGAGTACTGGACTCATTTCAGTAAGTCGCTCTCCTTCTCGACACTTGGAGTCGATCCTGACTTGCTTGTCGTGAATTACAGACTTCAAGAAGACGGATTGGTTAGCAGTCATCGAAACGATTCCGACTCAACTCGCTCTCGTCTTCTTCGGTCTCTTGCACGTTCCCATCAATCTGCCAAGTCTCGCCATCTCGATCGGAGAGGACAACGTCGACACTGACAAGGAGCTCCTTTCTCACGGTATCGCTAACATCGCTTCGGGTCTGGTTGGGTCGGTTCCAAACTACCTCTGTGAGTCTTTTGTTTCTGTCCCCCTAAAGTTTCGAGCTGACGCGCGATTCTTGCGTTCTAGGCTACGTGAGCCCACGCCTCGATTAGTCTCGCGAGACCGTGATTAATGTTTAACTGACTCCTTCTTCAATGAGCGCAGGTCAATTCGGTACTGTTCTACAAGGTCGGAGGCTCGACGAGAACTGCAAGCTCTTTACTCGCCCTCAGTAGCTTCGGAGTTCTCGTCGCAGGACCTGGAGTAATCGCCTATCTTCCGATCTGTGTCGTCGCGGCTCTCATTTTCATTCTCGCGATCGATCTCGTCAAAGAGGTGAGCTCTTTCCACTCATAGCTGAGCTTCGCCCGACTGACTCGATCTCACTTCTGTTAGGCCGTATGGGATACGCATGGTCGAGTCTCTCAATTCGAATACCTTACGATTTGGACAATCGTCATCGTGATGACTGTTTGGGATTTCGTAATTGGACTCGCAGCGGGACTCGTCCTCGCATGCGTCTCTTTCGTCGTCATGTCTTCGCAGAGACGAGCGATTCGTTCGATCCTAACCGGGTCCGTCGCTCGTTCGACTGTTCGAAGACACCCGAAACAAACCGCGTTCCTCAAGGAGGTCGGGAAGCAAATCCGAGTTATCAAACTTCAAGGTTTCCTCTTCTTCGGAACGATCTCGAGCTGTGAGGCTACGATTAGGAAGATTCTAGAAGCCGCGAGTTGGACGAAAGACCCGATTCGATTCCTCGTACTCGATTTCTCCATGGCTAGTGGTGAGCTTTCATCGTTGCATCCAGTTTACTCGCTCAAAATTGATCAGGCTTGAGATTACAGGTGTCGACTTCTCTGCCGCCGAGGCTTTCGTTCGAATGCACCGACTTCTAGATGAACGAGGAGTTCAACTCGTTTTCTGCGGCTGTCCAGTCGACTCCTCCGTTGCCGTCGCCCTTCGAAGTGTAGATCTATGGTCAGATGGCCCGGAAGAGAAAGTCGTCGTCCTCGAAAACCTCAACGATGCCCTCGAACACTGCGAGAACGCCTTCTTGAGGAGTTTATATTCGAAAACGTTCAAACCTGCCGCTCAGTCGAGCGCGAGTACTTCGGTCATGACTTCGCAAATTGGTAAGCTCTCTCGACTAATCGGATCAGTCTGATAAGCTGACCATCCCCAATTCTACAGAGATGCCGAAGAGCGATTTGGACAGCGACATCGAAGGATTCGCAGGTTCACCTCGAGCGAATCACCTTCGAACCGCCGCGAAAGAGACGATTTCTCGACACGAACCAACCAACACGACGATGAACTTCCAACAACCGATGCCGATCCTCATGCAATCTCTACGGCCGTATCATCCTGATTTGAACGAAGATTATTGTTTCGTAAGTCGGGAGAAGCGAGTCTCGCGTTGTCTTTCCTTGAGCTTACCGCCCTCTCCATCTTCGTAGCGCTTATCTCGATACTTCAAGAGAGTTCACGTCGAACGAGGAACGATATTGTGGAAGGTCGGTTCCGAACCTGATGCGTGAGTCTCGTTTTTTTTCTTTCTGCAGTTTCGCGCTGTCGGTCTGACTCTCAATACTCTCGACAGGTTCTACGTCATCGAATCCGGTATCCTTCGCGCGAACTATGTCTTCCCTGACCATTCACACAGCGTGAGCGAATCAATGGTCGCGGGAACGATCGCAGGAGAATTATCGTTCCTCTCTCGAACTCAACGCAACACGAACGTGATCGCCGAACGCGATAGTGTACTATGGAAGATGGAAGTGAGCAGTCATGAAGAACTTGGGAAGAAGGAAGGGTGGACGTTTGCGAGGAAATTTGAGGAGGTTTTGCTCAAAATCGCAAATGCCGAAAGTGAAGGTGAGCTCAAGCTTCTCTCTGCTCCACGAGTTGATGACTGACTCGGCTTGATCTGGCGTCCTTGTCTCGAATAGTCTTGATGGTAAGTAATGTCCTCTCTGCTGATCTGCGTCTTGACTTCGAGCTGATCTCTTTTTTCTCTTTTCGCAGGGTCATTTGATGTCGTCGCTCTGAGATCTCAGCATGTGTTGTCCTCTTTTGTGTTCTGTCCATTCCGCTTCATTCAGTCGCATCCTCGCAATTCCATACTCTGTGATCTCTTTTGAACCACAAGTCAAGTCAGATTTTAGGAGAAAATCGCACAAATTCTCAAGTCCTCAATTCGGCACACCTTTCGCTTCTTCTCCTTCTCCTTTCCTTTCCTCTTTCCTCCGACCCACCTTCAAGGCTGCCTATATGGTTTCACCTTTTACGGGGGCATCTCGATCTAGTTACACTTGTCGTGCTCTCTACCTTGGTAGTCTGCCCTCACGTGCAACTCTTCCTCTTCTCTCCTTTCGCAAGTTTTCGCTTTCGAGAGCGAATCTCTTCTCTTCGCGCCTCTCTTTTCGTTTGTAGTAGCATCTCACCGTTCAGTCTATCCGTTCAGTGCGTCAGCAGCCTATCGAGGCCGAGTCAAGAGGAGGGTGGAAAATTTGTGATCAACTTTTTTTTTTGCTCTTCTCTCTTCTTCCTTCTCCCTCTCTTTTCACCAACGAATGCGCTGAGCGCCTTATACATAGCCCAGAGAACTAGATCAGCATCTCTGCGGAACCCTTCCCCTCCTTCTCTCCCCACTTGACGAACGAACGAACAAACTGCATCATCTCCTCTTCTTAAAAAATGGCAAACACTCCTCCCGCACTCGATTTGAACGGTCCAGTCTCGCAGGGAGTTGTCACCTCGGTCCTCCCTAGCCGCCCTCCTTCCCCTAGTCGCCGAGGACCCAACAACCGACCTGTTCAACCCATCACCTCTCCCCCTTCTCAAGAGATCGCTCAGCTCTTCCAAGGCGCAGAGGCAGCTCTCAAAGGTGTAGATGGACAAAATGGACCGAACAAGATGTTGTTGGAGTTGGCAGATGGATCGGCTTACGAGGGTTATTCGTTCGGAGCAGAGAAGTCTATCGCAGGAGAGTGTGTCTTCACGACTGGTGAGTTACCATTCTCCACTCATTTTCAGAGCTCCGAAGCTGGTGAACAAGTTGTAGGGAAGAGCGGGAGCTGACATCTCTGTCAATCGGCCGACAAAAAATCTCTCAGGAATGGTTGGTTACCCCGAATCGCTCACCGATCCTTCCTACGCTGGACAAATCCTCGTTCTCACCTACCCCTTGATCGGATCGTACGGCGTTCCAAAGCGTCCCCCTCCTGGAACGAACCCCAAGACTCTCCCTCGCGAATTCGAATCTTACAAAATTCACGTCGCTGGTCTCATCGTCGCCAATTATTCCGGAGCTGGAGACGATTTCTCGAACCACGAGGCCTTCTCGAGTCTCGGGGACTGGCTCAAGGAGGAGGGAATTCCCGCGGTTTACGGTGTCGATACTCGAGATTTGACGAAGAAGCTTCGCGAACGAGGAAGTACGGTCGGAAGGATGAGCACGAGGAAATCGGGAGCGGTCGAGAGTGATGGAGCCGACTGGAGGGAAGCCTACGACTCGCTCGAATACCACGACCCGAACCGAGACAACCTCGTCGCTGCGGTTTCGACCAGGGAACCCGTTCTCTACCACGCTGATGAAGGAGTTACCCCTCTCCGACACCCATCTGGACGACCCCTTCGTGTCCTCTGTGTCGACGTCGGTATGAAGTACAACCAAATCAGGTGCTTCACGAAACGAGGAGTCGAACTCAAGGTCATTCCTTACAACTACGATTACCTCTCGCCCAACGAAGAACCTTTCGATGGTCTCTTCGTCTCGAACGGACCCGGTGATCCCGCGACTCTCCAATCGACGACCGTCATGCTCTCGAAGGCGATCGAACGAGCAGCTTTTCCCATTTTCGGTATCTGTCTCGGTCACCAACTTCTCGCTCGTGCTTCCGGCGCATCGACTCTCAAACTCAAGTACGGTAACCGAGGAGCCAACATCCCTTGTACCTCGCTCGTTAGCGGTCGCTGCTACATCACTTCGCAAAATCACGGATACGCCGTCGACTCGACTACCCTCACTCCCGGTTGGAAGGAACTCTTCGTCAACGCGAACGACTCTTCGAACGAAGGTATCTACTCGACTGAACGACCTTTCTTCTCGGTTCAATTCCACCCTGAATCGGCCCCTGGTCCTCGCGATACCGAATTCCTCTTCGACGTCTTCATCTCTGCGATTGAAAAGAGTCTCGATGCTCAAGCGAACGGTCGTCAACTCACTGGACCCGTCGAATTCCCTGGAGGAACCGCCGCTGAGAACGCCGCGAAAACTCCTCGAGTCGACGCGAAGAAGGTTCTCGTTCTCGGTTCTGGAGGTCTCTCGATCGGACAAGCTGGAGAATTCGATTACTCTGGTTCGCAAGCGATCAAGGCGTTGAAGGAAGAGGGTATCTACACTATTTTGGTCAATCGTGAGTCACCCTCTCATCGTATCTCGATTCTCACTTCGCAAGCTGATCCTCAACTCTGTGTTCGCAGCCAACATCGCTACTATCCAAACTAGCAAGGGGTAAACTATCAAAGAGCTCTCTACATCTCGAACCGGAAAACTGATACATCGCGATCTTGCAGTCTCGCCGACAAAGTCTACTTCCTTCCCGTCACTGCCGATTCCGTTCGCAAAGTTATCAAGCACGAACGCCCCGACGGTATCTACGTCACCTTCGGAGGACAAACCGCCCTCCAAGTCGGTATCCAATTGAAGGACGAATTCGAAGGACTCGGCGTCAAAGTTCTCGGTACTCCTATCGAAACGATCATCATGACGGAAGATCGTGAACTCTTCGCAAACGCCATGGAGGAGATCGGCGAAAAGTGCGCCAAGTCTGCCGCCGCCAACTCGGTCGAAGAGTGTCTTACCGCCGCGAACGATATCGGATACCCCGTCATTGTTCGAGCTGCGTTCGCTCTCGGAGGACTCGGATCTGGATTCGCCTACAACGACAAGGAACTCGTCGAACTCTGCACGAAGGCCTTTGCTACCTCTTCGCAAGTTCTCGTCGAACGCTCGATGAAGGGATGGAAGGAAATCGAATACGAAGTCGTTCGTGATTGCCGAGATAACTGTATCACCGTTTGTAACATGGAGGTAAGTCTTTCTATCTACTCGTGACTGTCGGAGCTCAGTCCCTGACACACTCGCCCGTCAGAACTTTGATCCTCTCGGTATTCACACTGGAGATTCAATCGTCGTCGCTCCCTCTCAAACCCTTTCCGACTCCGACTACAACATGCTTCGTACGACCGCCGTCAACGTCATTCGTCATCTCGGAGTCGTCGGAGAGTGCAACATTCAATACGCTCTCAACCCTTACTCGCAAGAATACTGCATCATCGAAGTCAACGCTCGTCTCTCTCGTTCTTCCGCCCTCGCCTCGAAGGCTACCGGTTACCCTCTCGCTTACACTGCCGCGAAACTCGGTCTCAACATCCCTCTCAACGAGATCAAGAACTCGGTCACGAAGAACACTTCGGCTTGTTTCGAACCTTCGCTCGATTACCTCGTCGTCAAGTTCCCTCGTTGGGATCTCAAGAAGTTCACCCGTGTCTCGACTGCCCTCGGGTCCTCGATGAAATCGGTCGGAGAAGTCATGGCAATCGGTAAAACTTTCGAGGAAACGATTCAAAAGGCGATTCGTTCGATCGATCCTTCGTTCTCTGGTTTCGGAAAGGTCAGTCTCCCCCTCTCTAACTCGATTTTGTGATGGCTAGCTCATCCGCTCGACGTGCGTAGAACCCCTTCCCGATGGAGGACATTGACGAAGAGCTCAAGAAGCCCACCGACCGTCGAATTTTCGCCATCGCGAACGCTCTTCACGCTGGAAGGTCCGTCGAAGACATCCACAAGCTCAGCAACATCGATTTGTGGTTCCTTCGCAAGCTCGAACACATCGTTCGAATCGAAAAGACTGTTCAGTGCGTTTCTTTTTCCTTTCCTTCTTCCGAATGAGCGATCTGACCTTCCCTCTGTCCCAGACAATACACCGCCGCTCAAATCCCTCCCGCCCTCCTCCGTTGCGCTAAACAAGTCGGTTTCTCTGACGCTCAAGTCGCCAAGGCGGTCGGATCGAACGAGCTCGCCGTCCGTCGTCTCCGGACCGACTACGGAATCACTCCTCGCGTCAAGCAAATCGATACCGTCGCCGCCGAGTTCCCTGCGTTCACCAACTATCTATACATGACTTACAACGGAGCGGGACACGACGTCGATTTCAACGACAAAGGAATCATGGTCCTCGGATCAGGAGTTTACCGAATCGGTTCTTCGGTCGAGTTCGATTGGTGCGCCGTTCGAGCTATTCGTACGATTCGTGACCGAGGATTCAAAACGGTCATGGTCAACTACAACCCGGAAACCGTTTCGACCGATTACGACGAAGCGGACCGACTCTACTTCGAAAACATCTCGCTCGAAACGATCCTTGACATCTACGAAGCCGAAACTTCGAGCGGAGTCGTCATCTCGATGGGAGGACAAACTTCGAACAACATCGCCCTTCCCCTTCACCGGCAAGGAGTCAAAATTCTCGGTACTTCCCCCGAGATGATCGACATGGCGGAGAACCGATACAAGTTCTCTCGTATGCTCGACCGACTCGGCGTCGATCAACCTCTCTGGAAGGAACTCTCGACTCTCGAAGCCGCTCACGAATTCTGCGAGAAAGTCGGTTTCCCCGTCCTCGTTCGTCCTTCTTACGTCCTCTCCGGTGCCGCGATGAACGTCGTCTACTCTCGGGACGATCTCGATGCTTACCTCAACCAAGCCGCCGCCGTCTCGCGTGATCACCCCGTCGTCGTCACGAAATACATCGAAGAAGCGAAGGAAATCGAAATGGATGCCGTCGCCCTCGACGGAAAGATGGTCATGCACTACGTTTCGGAACACGTCGAGAACGCCGGTGTTCACTCTGGAGACGCGACCCTCATCCTTCCTCCTCAAGATCTCGACCCCGAAACCGTTCGTCGAATCGAAGTCGCTACGGCCAAGATCGGAGCTGCCCTCAACGTCTCTGGACCTTTCAACATTCAATTCCTCGCGAAGAACAACGAGATCAAGGTCATCGAATGTAACGTTCGTGCGGCTCGTTCGTTCCCCTTCGTCTCGAAAGTCACCAACATCGACGCGATTGAAATGGCGACCGATATCATGCTCGGACTTCCCGTTCAACCTTACCCGACTCTCAACCTCCCGAAGGATTACGTCGGAATCAAGGTTCCTCAATTCTCCTTCGGTCGTCTCGCTGGAGCTGATCCTATCCTCGGTGTCGGTGAGTTTCGAAACTCTCTTCCTGCATCGTTGAGAATGTTTGCTGATTCCTCGCGTTCGCTCTGCAGAGATGGCTTCGACTGGAGAAGTCGCTTGTTTCGGAAAGGACAAATACGAGGCTTACCTCAAGGCGATGCTCTCGACCGGAATGAAGTTGCCCAAGAAGAACTTCCTCTTCTCGATCGGTCCCTACAAGGAGAAGCTCGAACTCCTCCCCTCAATTCAGAAACTTCACTCGCTCGGCTACAACATCTTCGCGACGAGTGGGACCGCCGATTTCCTTCAAGAACACGGTCTTCCCGTCAAATACCTCGAAGAACTCGAAGACGATGGATCCGAGAAGAAGGAGCAAAAATCCGAGTACTCACTCCGAGAACACATCGCCAACGGCAAGATCGACCTTTACGTCAACTTGCCGTCGAAGAACCGATACCGTCGTCCCGCAACCTACATGTCGAAGGGTTACCGTTCTCGACGAATGGCCGTCGATTTCGCCGTCCCTCTCGTCACGAACGTCAAATGCGCGAAACTCCTCATCGAAGCGATCGCTCGTAACCCCTCTCTCGAAGTTTCGAGTGTCGATTTCAAGACTTCCCACCAAACTCTCACTCTCCCCGGTTTGATCGACTCTCGCGTCTTCGTCCCTAACGTCGTCGCTCCTAAATCGACCGACTTCGCCGAGGTTAGCAAGGCCGCGCTCGCTGGAGGATTCACGACGATTCAAATCCTTCCTTCGGGAATTCAGGGCAGCGTCGAGGACAGGGACGGTCTCGAGATCGCTCGCGACAACGCGGTTCAATCCTTCTGCGACTACTCTCTCAGCGTCGCCGGAACGAACGAAAACTCGGCTCAACTTTCCGGAGCTCTCGTTTCCGCCGCTCGTACCCTCTTCCTTCCCTCGCACAAACTCTCCGCCTCTGCCGACAAGATCTCGACCGTTGCTCAACACTTTGCTGCCTGGCCCGCGTCGAAACCGATCGTTACCGACGCTCGCACGACCGACCTCGCCTCGGTGCTCCTCCTCGCCAGTCTTCACGGTCGATCGGTTCACATCACAAACGTTCAAACCGAGAACGACATCCGACTTATCGCTCTCAGCAAGGAGAAGGACCTCAAGGTCACTTGTGACGTCTCGGTCTACTCTCTCTTCTTCGCAAAGGAGGACTTCCCTGGATCGACCTGCTTGCCCTCGAAGAAGGATCAAGCCGCTCTCTGGAACCACCTCGACGACATCGATGTCTTCTCGACCGGATCCCTTCCTTACCGCCTCGCGACCGAACTCAAGGAGACTTACTCGCCACAAGCTGGTCACGAAGAATCGATCCAACTTCTCCTTTCGGCAGTCAACGATGGACGACTCACTCTCGACGACCTCACCGCTCGTCTCAGCGATAACCCTCGAACGATCTTCGACCTCCCCGCCGCCTCGCCCGATACCTACGTCGAAGTCGAAATTAGCAGGACTCTCGTCGCCCCCAAACGATCCTACTGGTCTCCTCTCGCTGGCAAGAGGATCTCTGGAGCTGTTCACAGGGTCGTCCTTCGTGGAGAGACTGTCTTCCTCGATGGTAAATTCGTATCGACGAAGCAAGCTACCGGACGCGACCTCTCTTCCCTCGCCGGCGCTGCGAAATCGGAACGCAAGGCTCGCTTCTCGGTTTCCGCGAGTCGACCTTCGATGCAATCACTCGGGTTCTCGAGCAAACCTTACGAGACGACTCCCCTCTCTCCCACCACCTCTTCCTCGGCCGTTTCGACTCGTTCTCCCAAACTCGGTTCGACCCGATCTCCTCGTCTCGATGCCGCCGCCGATCCTTCCCTCCAACCTAGTCTCATGTCGTTGACGAGCGCTCCCGCTTCCCTCCCTCTCTCGACTTCGAGCCCTACCGATTCTCTCCTCAAACTTCTTTCGACTGCGAGCCGAGCTTACCAACGCCGACACGTCCTTTCGGTGCGCGCCTTCACCCGAGACGACCTCCACGTCCTCTTCGGTGTCGCTTCCGAGATGCGTATGCTCACCGAACGAAACATTCCGATTGAAATCATGCGAGGAAGAGTTCTCGCGAACCTCTTCTACGAACCTTCGACTCGAACCTCTGGATCGTTCGAAGCCGCGATGGCTCGTCTCGGAGGATCGACCATGACTGTCACTCCTGGAATGTCTTCGGTTGTCAAGGGAGAAACTCTCGCCGATACGGTTCGAACTCTCGGTTGCTATGGAAACGTTATCGCTCTTCGTCACCCTGGTGTCGGAAGCGCTCAAGAGGGAGCTCGTTACTCCCCTGTTCCCATCATCAACGCTGGAGACGGTATCGGAGAACATCCTACTCAAGTGAGTTTAAGTCGACTTTACTGTCTCGTTCCCTTGACTGACTTCAGTCTCTGCAGGCCTTCCTCGACATTTACACTATTCGTGAGGAACTCGGTACGGTCAACGGACTAACAATCACGATGGTTGGAGACTTGAAGAACGGACGAACGGTTCACTCTCTCGTTCGACTCCTTTCGCTCTACTCGGTCACTCTCAACTTTGTCGCTCCACCCGGACTCGGCATGCCCGCTTCCGTCAAGGCCGAAGCCGAGAAAGCCGGTATTCAAGTGTTCGAAACTCCTTCCCTCGCGAGCGTCATCGCGAAGACCGACGTTCTCTACGTGACTCGAGTTCAACAAGAACGATTCACCGATGCGGCCGAATACGATCGAGTCAAGAACGCTTACGTTGTCAACAACGAGTTGTTGGCCGGTGCGAAGGAACACTGTATCGTCATGCATCCTCTTCCTCGTAACGCTGAACTCGATCCCGAAGTTGATGTAAGTCTCTCTCTCTCTCTCTCTCATTCTCTCTCTCCTTCTCTCGCATTTTCCTGTGATACTGACTTCTCCTCCCTCTTCTCGACGTCCGCGCACAGTTCGATCAACGAAGGGCTTGTTACGTTCGACAAATGCGTTACGGTCTCTTCGTTCGCATGGCTCTACTCGCTCTTGTCGTTTCCCCTACTTCCGTCTAGAAACCCCCCCTCCCTCCTCTTCCTCTCGGTGTATCAATCTATCTTCTTGTGACTTATCTCGGCTCGTTCTCTACATGGTTCTCATTCTATCTCTATCTCTCTCACTCTCTACGAAAAACTTGTCAAATCATACAGCATTCTCTCAGCCCAACACAAACCAATTTCCGATGCGGAGAATGAGAGATTTCGCGATACAACAGGAACTGGGCAAGGTAGAAGGAACGAAACAACAAGTATACTAAATAGAGAGATCTCTACCACGTGAACATTCTCTACACTCTCGCAAATTTGTCTGCGGGCTCGGTAGTGTCTCATCTAATCAGTCCAAATGTTGCATGCCGCTCACACAAGATCTTCTACGACGAGGGGGAGAAACCAGTTCAACAAGAGGGGGTTTAGGAGGATTCGGCGAATTCGAAGTGAACGTCCTTTCCGGTCAACTTCTTGTAGACACCCGAGAAGGTCTCGGTCTTGTATTCGAGGGAAGTCGAATCCTTTTGGTCGAGGAAGCTATCGTCAGGTCGAAGGGAGCTTGTTAGCTGCCGGTACACACGAGGGAAAGCAGGAAAGGGAGAGAAAAATCGTGACGGCTTACACCTTGATGAGCTTGGAACCGTCAACGGCTTGACGGGTACGCTTGCCAGTGATCTCCTATTTACGTAAACAACATCGGCGAGCCGCAATCAGCATCTAGTGCTTCACATCGCTTGCTCCAGCCGTCCAACACTAAAATCCTCCAGATCCTCTTCTCTTCCAACCCTCGTCCCGCTCGACTGTCACGTCGATGTGGAATTGATCCGTCTCGAATCGAATCGATGGGAGTCGTCGAGTTGTGGAGTCGGGGACGGGAGAGAAGCGGTTGATCGTCGCGCCGAGCAGCTGGAGCAAAAAGCGAGAGGCATCTAGTCCCCGAGCAAGGTTAGAAGATACGTACAGTGGGGAAGACGAGATCTTCGAGGATCTTCTCGTGAACCTCCTTGAGGGTTCGGGAACGAGGACGTTGTTGCTTGACGCGGGAGCCACGGGTAGGCTTGCGCATCATGCGGCGTTGTCCAACGAAGACGACGTGTCGGTCGGCGAACTTCTTCTCGAGCTGTGCGATGGAGGGTATGGCAGTCAGCACTTCGTTATGAAGGAGACGACTGCAAGAACTTTCCACTCACTTCACGAGTGAGACGACCTTGGATCTTGTGGAAAGCCTTGACTTGAGGGACAGGGACAAAGATGACGATAGCCTTCTTGCCTCCCTTGGTGTCAACCTCGCGAGCAGCCGAGATTTGGAGAGGGCGGAGCTCAGCCTTGAGGTCGGGAACGTTGTTCTCGAGGTCGAGGAGGGCTTGAGCGACCATCGTCTCCGTGGCGTCCGGGGCGGTGCGAGGAGCGTTGGCGGTCCTGAAGATCTATTAGTTCGGGGACAGAGATGGGTCAGCGAGTCTGCAAGCGATTCAAGATACGAGAGAACCGAAGTCGAGACTAACCTTGGCGGCAGCGGACTGAGACAAGCGGGAACGGAACGGGAGGTCAGCACAATCATCCGTGTGAGCTCAAGAGTACTCATCTGTGCATCTGTACGCCGCGACCTAACGAGGTTCAAGGGGAGATTCCACCCTCGTGTCCCATCCTGTACTCCGGCGCCAATCTTTGCGCACTAGCCTTTGCTTATACATCCCGTATACCCTCAGCGTTCCCTGAGCCGGCCTAAAACCCTTCTTGGCCTCTGACGGGTCTCCCAAGTCGCCTCGAAAAAAGTGATCGAAAAAAACTGATTCTGGCGGTCTCGAGGAAGGGGGACGGATGGCGCTTTGCTGAGGTGTTCGTGATATCTGGATTGGCGGCTAGCTGGAGGAGATTGTAGTTTACCATGATGGGACGACGAGGTGAAGAACAGAAGAAGAGCTGTCTCGAAAAATCGGGCGACCTCGAACGCCAAATCAAAACTCTCTTCCGATACGTCCTCGCGGATGAACAGTAACAGGGTGACTGATACTCTCTGCATGCCCCGAGGCCCGTAGCGAAAAGGCAAGAAAAAAATCGAGAAATTGTTTCGCTCGAGCTCTCTCGCACAACTCTCGCAAGCTCTCACCAGGAAGACACGCCGGGGGTTAGATGTAGATAGGGTAGCATAAATAGGCCGAGACGCGAACGTTGCAGGCGGAAGCTAAGGTATAAGAACTACTAGGGCGGGTACAAGGTAGGCTAATAATTGAATAAGAGAGATACATATGTAGAAAGAGCGTTGCGTGGAGGAGGGTGCTACCCCGATGATCGTCACTGACACCAGGTCATTGGGACTGTCGAAGAAGCTTGAGGGCGAGAGCGAGAATAGAGAGGAGATGTAGAAATCGAAGGTTTGCGCTTTGAGAGAGAGACGCGCGCGGGTCGAGGGTAGTCGGAGGATCACCTAGCAGGCGGCGAGACTAGGAGACATCTTGCACATGCTGGTAGCGTAGTCGGACGAGAGAAGCTTGAGTCCTCCGAGGTCGAGGTTGTTGAGTAAACCGTCGAGGTTGATTTGGGCGGCGTTCAAAATGTTGTCGACGATGCACTTGATGTCATAGACCAAGGGTCCAGCGACGGGACCGAGAACCGGAACGTAGTAGACTGTAAAAGCGCGGCCCAGGTCAGCGTTTGCGGCGAAGGAGGAACGTCGAGAAGGAAGAATTTACCGATCAAGTTGATGCTTTCGAGAGTTTGTTGAGTCGATTCGTTCAAAGTCCTGATGAGAACTTGAATGGGATCGTCTCGGTTGAAGTTGTCGAGGCCGTGGTCACCGGCAGCGGGCTTAGTAGCTTCGTATAGTTCTTGAAGACCCGGGAGCGATTGAGCAGATCCGCGGTAAGCCTTAAGCTCTTGGCTGTAAGCACGAACGATTCGAAGATGATTAGCTAACTTCAGCACTTTGTGATGAGGCAGCGAGAGATTTTGAACGCACTAGACAGAGTTTTGGAACTTGGAACCCATTCGCGACGACTTGTCGTAGGTGCGAGCTTGTTTGGCGAGTTTGGCTGCATGTTAAATCGTTGTCAGTGTCGATGTCATGTGTGAAATGACACAGAAGGACGTACCAATGTTGGATTGATGAGTGGTCATTTTCGAAGTGGAAGATTTGAGGATGCTCTCGAGTTGAACGAGATTGAGAGCGCTCGATCCGGGTACACTGGGAAGACCTCCGACGGGGGATGAAGTTGCGCCAGATCCAGTCGCGCCTCCAAGAACACCGTCTCCGACACCGTTACCAAGGCCGTTGCCGTTGCCGTTTCCGAGAACACCATCGAGCAATCCTCGTTTGTCTTCTTGGTGGATTTGGTCGCGTTCGATCATGTTGCGTTCCTCGAGCGATTCGGCCATCGGGCTACGACGAGAGCGAGTACGACGACGAGTGGAAGGGGCGGATCGGGAAGAGGGAGACGAACGCTTGAGGGAGTGAGCTCGACTGTGAAGTCGTTGTTTCGAGAGAGGACCATTTCGGCGACCGAGGGCGCTAGACGAGGAGCCCGACGAGGATGATGCGAGGGATAGAGTCGCAGTCGCGGCGAGTAGGAGGAGAGAGAGCACCGAGGTATGCATGGCGAAAGGAAAGGAAAGGAAGATTTGAACGAGTGACTAGAGTTGGTCGATGAGAGCGAGGGAAGCTTGAGGAGGGAGAGTGTGTCTGGAGAGAGAATAGAAGCCAAGATAGTGGGACGAGAGATTTGAGCGAGTCGTTCAATCGCGTCGGCGTTTGTTTGGAAGAAGCGAGAAACGGAACGACTTCTTTTCGGACCAGTCTTCCATGACGGAAAGATCGAACCCTGGTCGCGATTACGCGGAATGTGTGAAAAGGTCGACCAACCTCAGGCCTATCCACGTCTCGACGCCTCCTTGCTCCTCCTCATTCCTGCGAGATCTTGAACCGGTTCTAACGCGAAGACGAAGCGCGACCCGTGAGGATTCAGTGTCTGACCCGACGTCATATATCACGAGCTTGTTGGGCTGCCGAAATTGTCGAACTCTGATAGAGTGGGAGAGGGGGGGAGGAAGAAGAACTCGCTTTCAAAACTTTCGACAAGTTGGACGATGACGTCTCGTTCCACCCTTTCCGCTACTACACCACATACAATGACTCTAGAAGACATTCGCGAAGAGATCATCCTGCTGCAATCGAGCCTGATCGGGGATGAACTGCGTTGGATTGATGAAGAAACTGAAGCTGCTTGGGAGGTCAGTCTGAGGTCCTTCTCCAGCCGTGTGAGGTCGTACGCTGATCATCGATGTAGGGCGAACGAAGTCAGCTCTCGCGGACCCAGAAACAGCTCCTCCTGAGCTCGAAATTCTCCCCTCTCTCCTACTTCGAATCGCACCTGAAGCCGACCTCTTCGTAGAGTACAAGCTGAACGATCTACCTACATTCACGTTACATGCTGGGAGCCTCGACCGAGACGACCAGGCGAGATTAGCTGCCGAAGTCGCTAGGGAAACAGAAGAGAACGCACAAACGATCGCAACCCTCCCAGTTTTCACTCTGTTCACCTCGATCAAGGAATGGCTCGTCAGTAACCCTCTCGAACCAACACCGACCTCGAATGCCAACCAAGAAGAGCGCCGTCCAGCTCCCCCGAGTGCGTTTATTCCTCCCACTTGGCTTTCCTCGAGCACTCCTGAATGTGTTTCTCCCGCTGTCGTAGGTTCTGGTCCGATCGCCCTCAAATGTACTCTAATATGGTCTCATCATCTACTCGCGACGTCTAAACGGAAAGACATCGTCGCTTGGTCGACCGAATTGAGCCTCGCGGGAATCTCGAAACCTGGGTTGGTACTTTTGCCTACTCTTAGTTCCCGTTACTGAGCTCATCGTTTCTCGCTCTCTCAATTACAGATATCCCGGCGTAATCGTTATCGAGGGAAGCAGGGAGAACGTGGACGAGTTCGTTTGGAGGATCAAGGTGAGTTTCGCGAAGATCGTGCTCAATTGCGAGCTTCTCTGACGGTACGCCTTCATCGCGACGGGACAGCAACTACAATGGAAAGCACTGCAGATCCGTTGCGAGCAGGACGGAGACGTAGTGACCGTTCCCGAAGGAGTTTCACCTTCAGATTCGCTCGAATGGGTCATGCGTAAAAAGTCTCGACTCGGACCTGTACTCTCGACTGATCCGAATGACAAGATCCGTGTCAACGAAGTCGAAGGTTTGAACGACCTAGGAGACATGTGAGTCTCTTCCGACGGGTCGTGCGAGTCACGTGCAAAATCTGATTTTAATCTTTCTCCGGCAGAATGAGACAGGCTGGCTTGGAAGACGTGTTTCTTACTGCACTCAAGATTAGTAAATAGATAGACCTTGTAATTCTGTAGCGAAAAAAGATGTTCGGAAACTAGCACCGCTTTCTCCCTCTTCTTCTCACGTCTCTCATGCCGCCCTACAATTCTCATACTGCTCAGAGCAGTAACAACGACCAGGACGATGAACCTCATCCAGAAGTCGGTGAACAAGCAACGACCGACGATATCGAACGCCCGAAGGGATTAATCAACTTTGGAGAGGCTCCCTTTGGCGGACTCGTCGGATTGTTCGATGTACTCGAATCTTCGCAGCGAGAAGGCCACAAGAAGCCAGGGTACAAAGGGAACTTGATCGCAAAGTTCTTCGCTGTGAGTACATTCCTCTTAGAAGAGTTCAATCGCAATTCTCTTCAAAGCGTTCAATTAGAAGCTTACGAACTACTATACCTAGCGCTGGAGGGAGGTTGTCGGACCCGACTTGTACCCGTTGATTCGTTTGCTCCTTCCCGAGGTTCGTTCGTTCAACTTTCTCCGTTCGACTCCTTGCCGCGCAAGACCGCTGAATCGAGTCGGTTTGTAGAGGGATACTCGTCGTAGAACGTACAACCTCAAAGAACAGAAACTAGCGAAAGCGATCGTGACTGCTCTCGATCTTCCTCCCGAATCTGCCGACGCTCGCAAACTCATCAACTGGAAAGTACCCACGAAAGAAGATGTCAGTATCGTCTCACAGTCATGCTCCTAAGCGCGCTAATGCTGACGGTCCCTCACGAGCTCACAGGAAGCTGCAGGTGAATTCGCGTAAGTTTTAACGCTTTTCTTTCTCTCTCGATTTTGTGCTCACACGGCTGAATTACTTTTCGGTTCGATAGTACCGTCGCCGAGAAAGTCATCCTCAGTCGCTCGTCTGTCATCTCAAAGTACGGCTCGCTCTCGGTCGATGGAGTCAACGAAATCCTCGACGAGATCAGTCGAACGGTTCCCACGACGGGACCTGACGGCAAGAAGAAGATGCCTTCGTTCGTCTAGCTTTCATCTCTCTCTGACTTGTGAGGAAGGGCTAACTAGACGTCGCTCTCACAGTCAACAACACGCTCACATCATCAAAGGTTGCATCAGTTCGATGACTCCGAAAGAGATGAAATGGTTCATCCGTATCATCCTCCGAGGCGAGTCTGCACTCCTCTCCCTCATTTCCTCTCTTCTCGCGCTGACGGCAGCCCGCGTTCATCACGAGCAGATCTCAAAGCCGGCGTTCGCGAGAAGACGATCTTCAAACAGTTCCACGAAGATGCCGTAGACGTTTTCAACACCTGTTCCGACATCAAACGAGTTTGTTGGCAGCTCTGGGATCCAAACTCTCGTGTCTCTCGAGACGTGAGTGAACCTCTTCTCTCAATTTTCGAACGAGTATCCCGCTCAAACTTCTCGCGCAACACCTTCCAGAATTCGACCATCGTTCCTTTCCGCAGCTTCGTACCCATGTTCTGCTACCGCTTGAAAGGAGGACTAGGCGACATCGTCACCATGATGAAACGAGGTCGTCCGAACGTCGACCCCTCGATCCCTCTCGAAGCTGGAGCTTACAACAACAACGAGTTCATCGTCGAAGAGAAACTCGATGGTGAACGAATTCAATTGCACAAAGTTGGAGATCAGTACCGCTACTTCTCGAGGTAAAACCCTGTTCCCTTCTGCCTCGATTCTCGCTTCGCTCCGTTTGAGGCTAACTGCGGATTCTCCTCACAGAAAAGCTAAAGAGTACACTTATCTCTACGGTGCCGACATCACTGCTGGGTCGCTCACTCCTGTCATCGCGAATCTCCTCGACGAAGATTTCGAAGAGTGAGCTCGTCTCGATATTTCTTCTTCTTTCGACTAACTCTCGCTTTGCTCCGTTCTAGCTTGATCCTCGACGGTGAGATGCTCGTTTGGGATCCGAACCTCGTCAAGTACATGCCTTTCGGTAACCTCAAGACTTTCGCAATTCCTGGTCATCGAGAGATGGGACCGAACGACCCTCGTCCATGCTGTACGTTCCTATCTCGTTTCGTTTCGTCTCGCGAGACACTTTGATTGACTGATTCGTTCGGGCCCTCAGTCAAGGTTTTCGACGTTCTCTACGCTCGTCGCAAGGGTAAAGAAGGAACTTCTTGTCTCGAGATGCCTCTCTGGAAACGCAAACACCTTCTCTCGACCTTGTTCACGCCAAAGAAAGGAGTTATGGAGCTTGCCGATGCCGTTCGAGCCGAAAGCAAGGAAGACATCAAGACTTACCTCGAGAGGATCGTAGCTGAACGGTGAGTATTCGTCCCTCGCTCCCGTGATCAGCTCTCATCTTACTGAAACGAACTTTGACGACACACAGTGGAGAGGGACTTGTGATCAAACATCCTCTTTCGAAGTACTTGCTCGGTTCTCGTGATCCCGCTTGGATCAAGGTCAAACCCGGTTCGTCTCTGTCTCTGCTCCGCTACTTTCCTCGACTTTGTTCACTCATGAGTCGAATGAACCGTGTACAGAATACATGGACGCTCTCGGAGAGACGATTGATGCCGTTGTCATCGGAGGATACTGGGGAGAAGGAAGGCGTGGAGGAGTTCTCTCTTCGTTCCTCGTTGGCTTGCGAGACGAGCAACCTGATGGAACTGCAAGGTAACGTTCGTCTCTACATCAATGTCGAAGCGGAGCTGATGTCGTCTGAGCGACATTGACTCAGGTTCCTCTCGTTCGCCAAAGTCGGTTCAGGTCTCAATCGCGACGACTACAAATGGATCGGGTTCGTCCCCTTCGCCGTTTGACTACTCGTCTACTGCTGCTGATGACTGTGTCGAGGTTCTTGAACGACATAGAGAAACTATCGGATCGAAACTTCAACCTATCAAGAAAGGGAACCCTCTTCCGACCTGGTTCTCGACTCGTGGTGAAATGCCCGACGTTCTCGTCAACCCTGCCGAGTGAGTCACTTTTTCGCTTTCGGATGCTCAACTGCTGCTCGTGACTGATCGAGTCGAGCTCGCATCGGTATCACAGCTCGTTTGTTCTCGAGATCAAAGCCGCTGAAATCGTCGGAGGAGGTGAGCTTCGTTCCCTTTCTCGCGTATCACTGCAGCGTCGACTCACTGACTGACGGCGCACTTTTCGCCCAGCTGAATACGGTGCCGATATGACCCTTCGTTTCCCTCGTCAGTCGCTGTTTTGCTGAGTTCACTTGAGATGAAGTCACTGATATCTAGCGACGCAACAGGAGCGATGAAGATTCGTCATGATCGCAGCTACCTCGACTCGAACGATCTCAACAGTAGGCCTCTCTCAATTCGCTTTCTTCGACGCTGGAAGCTGACACGAGCCTAACTGTCGGTAGCCGTCAAGGAAATGAGGTCGGTCACGAAGAAGCGAGATTTGATCGGAGAAGAGTTCACGTTCGTCTTCTTCAACAGTTCCGTATCTTTTCAATCTCGAGCCAACTAATCTCGAACGATGACAAACAGCAAGAGGAAGAAAGCACGCGTAGCTCCGAGAACTACGAAAGCTACCGCTGTTGCTCCTCAACTCGCCCAAGTCGAAGTCACCACCGACATTTTCGCCGGTCTCACGATTTGTGCGTCTCCTTTTCGCTTCTTCTTTGTCACTCAGTCGACTGATTCGTGAGATCGTTCCTCACTGTCAACGTTGCAGACGTCAACGACAAGAAGAAGGACATGAGCCAAATCACGAACAAAGTCCGCGAACATGGAGCTCGCATCGTTCAAGGAGTACCCGCCAAAAGCGGTAGCAACGGAATCATCATCTCGAAAGAACTCGACTCCATGCTTCTCTCGAAGAAACAAATCAAAGAAGTTGATGTCGTTTCGCCTTCTTGGGTTTTGGAAAGCGTCGAACACGGACGACGTTTACCTCTTCACAAACGGTACGACCATTTTCATTCGAGACTATACTCGTGACACTGACCCTGATTGCGCGCTCTCTAGCTTTGTCTTGCAAGCTACTCCTGCTACTCAAGCGAATCCAGCGTACGAAAATGATGTCGGACCTCTCGTCAAAGAAGATGAAGCAATGGTCAAGTCTGACGAAGAGATGGAAGCTGAAGAAGAAGATCAAGATCAAGTCGAAGACGTTGAGTTCGACGGACCCATTGCTTCGTCCATTTCTTCGACGTTTGGAACTCCTCGCGTTCCGCTCCTTCAAGATTCCGACGAAGACGGACAAGAACCCGATACGGAAGAACCTGATACTGAAGAAGACGATGACGATGACAAGCTTTCGAACGTTGCCGGACCTGCCTCGCAAGAATCCAACATCGCCGCTTTGATGAATCGTTCTCGACTCGCAACTCGTTCTCCTACTCGCGAACCCGATCTCTGGACCGGAATCTTTTCGCCATACACCGTCTACTTCGATACTGAGATCAATGCAAAGAAGAACCAGCTCATGTCTTCGTCGAACTCGACCGATCAACCCGAGGTAGACAAGAGGTGAGCGTCTCTACTCGATCTTTCCTGATTTTGGATCCCTTACTCACGTAGTCGAAATCTCGCTGTAGTCTCCTTGCGGCTCAAGCTGGTGAGTTTCCCTTCCTCCCCATAGTTGAGTCGAACTGAACTCATTCTTTGTTCGTTTTCTTCTCGATTAGAATTCGTCAAATTCGGAGGTAACGCCACTCAAGACCTCGCGGACGTTCACCTCACGCACATCGTCATGAACCCGTCTGCTCTTGGTCATCGCCTCGAGCTTCACAACCGCACGAAAGAGTTTGTCAATTTTCCCCTTCAATCCAATGATTGTATCCTTGAGAGCTGACGTCCGCGCTTCCGTTTCACCTGCACAGACCAAAACTCCGTCGCATCATCACCCAAGATTGGATCAAAGACTCGATTGAGATGGGTTCCGTTCTTGACGAAACTCGTTACATCGCTTGATCAACCCTCGAATTGCTCTCTCTCTCGCTTGCTGTCTCGGTTCTCCACTTCTTTCTCCGCTTCTTCCGCTTTCTTTCAGAATTTCTCGTTACCCAGTCCCGCTCGCAAGTTTTGTTTCTCTGTCTTTTTTTGTTCGTTGTCACTACTCTCAAGTTTCTCTGCAACCTTTTCTTCTCGTTTGACCCTTCACAACTCACTGTCTGATCGGAAAGAATCACAGGGGTCTTGAGAGAATGAGAATGAGAGTAAGGTAGGAAGACGAAAGGATATATACTCAGGAAAACGGGGTAAAAGAGTTGCGTAAAATCAAAAGAACGAGAAATTGAATGCTATAAAAGGTACAACAACCAAGGGGAAACAAGCTCAGAACCACGCCGCATCTCTCCTTCATCACGCCTCTTCGTCACTCGTCCAATCCTCATCCTTCTTCCCTTCTCGTCTCCTCCTCTTTCGTCGATCTCTCTCCTTCCGAATCAAGGGGAGCGCCAGAGCCGCAATCCCGACTGCCGGCTCATTACGTAGCTCTTGCTCTACCTCCGAGTCGTCCGTGAAAGGTTCATCGATGTCGTAGTATTTTGGTAATCTCGAGAGGAACGGTAATTTGCGTCTCTCGCTGGATTCGGTTTGATCGAGTCCTCCGCCCTCTTTTCTCTGTCCGTCCTGGCCTTTCACGTCTTTCCCTGACAACTTGGCACCTCCTTCATCAGATTTAGCCTTCTTCTTCCTAATCTTCTTCTTCCTTTCCATTTTTGCCTCTTTCTCCAACATCTCCTTTTCTTCTGCATCCTTCATAGCTCCCAACCCCCAGGCATTGGGCAAGATCCCTTCTCCTCCTTTCCTGTTGCTCCCTGTACCCATTTTAAACTTAATCCTCTCCTGAATCCATTCCCAAGGCTCAAACTCTCTTTCCCAGAACTCATCATTTCGTTCTCCTGTTTCCCCTTGAGCAGGTTCATGTAAACTGTTGATATCATGATAATGAGGATCTGCCTGATCTGCCCACTCGTCCAAGTCCGAGTCGAAATATTCGTCGTCCGAGAGATGAATTCGATCTTTGACTGCTTCTCGAAGGAATCCCCATCGAGTAGGAGAGAAATCATCGAGATCTTCAGGTTTTTGGAACAGAGACTGGTTGTGATAGGGAGATGAAGGAGGGGGAGATCCGGCGGAGGAGCAGATTGAGAGTCGAGGTCGGAGTGGAGCAGAGGGGAAATTGTTGCTAAGAAGTTGCTGGGAGGTCGAAGCAAGAGGATGAGAGTGGTCTGAATCTTCTTGTTGAGACCGATTTGGAGAAGAAGGACGAGAGAAGAGGGGGGATGGTCGGACTAACGGAGTGTGGAATTTTGCGCAGAGGAGGAATTCTTGATAATTTGGTTGGAGATTCTGGGTGATCAGAGGTGGAGGTGGTGGAGGTGGAGGTTTGCGTTTGAGTCGCGCGGCAGAGAGAGTGGGAGGTGTCGAGAAACGCTGTAAAAAGGAAACGAAAGAATCCCGGGGTTAACTCGCTTCTTTCCGGCTACTGGGGGTGAACAGGTCCTTACATTGGGCTGCTTCCTCGCGATCTGCTCAACAGGCGAGTCGGTTCTGGGCCACTTCGGTTGATCGGAAGAGTGGAGAGGAGGGGTTGGAAGATGAGAGGTTCGCGCTCCTCCTGCTCTGAGACCAGCGGTTCCATCCCATACCGAAGGTTCTACACTTAATCTCGGCTTTGGGTGATGCGAGTTGGCTGGAGGAGCGCGTGGAGTCGAGGTAGAAGCGTGATTGATGTTGAGCGAGCCGTTTGACGCGTGGTCGAGGCTGTTGGTGGTCTGTGTGAAAGGTAGTCGATGCATGTAAGCTAACCTGAGCTCATCATGAGGGTTTCCTGCTGGATGGGGGGTGGGAGAGGGGAAAAAGAGGGGTTATTTACCTGTTTCTGATTTTTTATAAGGGAGATTTCCAAATTGTAACAAAGTCAATACATGAACAAATCGATGAGATAGGTGAGCGCCAATCACCCAAAGGTGCGTGTTTGGCGGAGGGAGTTTCCCATTGGAAAGACTGTACGTACGTCTTTTTGAGAGTTTTGTGGACTTTTCGACAGCCTGCATCCTTCACCGCCCGCCCTCGGTGATGCCATTTGACTCAGTCTGGGTTGTACGTCCCGGACGTTTCCCTGAAGCCTCAAGACGTTGGCCAAAGAGGGTGCCAAAGTTGCCCTGACTAGCAAGCCGACCACGTTTAGCGGGCCTTCACCAACTACGTGAAGTCAATGAGCACCAGTCGTAGGGGTTTGCGGCAAGATGAGGCTCTGAGGGTGATTTGGGAGAGGGGGGGTCTGAAAGGGGAAGGTATGTGAAGGGAACCAAGAAGTGATGCAATTTTTTGCCCCAGTTTTTGTTCTGTCTCAGTTTGAGCTCAGATCTCTACGTCAGGTGACCAATCATGAGAGAATGTATGCATTTCAAGTGGAACAGGACAAAGACAGGCACTTGCGGGGACATTCTCCTCGCAAGACTCTGAAATTTTCAATCCGCTTCCCTGCTTTCAATATGTCTTCCTTCTTGCTACAAACATTCTCCAGGGAATCCTCATACATATAGCTAATGGGTCTGTTGTCAAGAGCTTAATCCGAGCACATCGTCCCTGGCTTTCTCTGTGCGAGGGATTTGGTCAATTGTTGACAGAAATTGATGTGCAGGACCAAGCTTGTGCTCTTCGAGTCTGAAAGAGCTGTTGCATGTACATAGAGCTCTATGCTACTCATTGTGCTCGCTTTTGTACCACAATAAGCAGATTTGCCCGAGTATCAACGTTTATATGTTCAACGAATGAAAACTAACAAAAAAAATTGGAAAAGTCACACATTTCGGCACCTTTCAGCTGTCTCTCATGGTTTCCTCTGCAGCACACGTCACCCTGTATACTCCTTATACCATCATTCAGAGATTGTACAGGAATAGATTGTTTGACGGGAGAGCAAGCTACCAAAAAGCGCAACAAAAATGCTTTTCGTCTCAAGCCAATTCATACTTGCTAAACATTCTCCCTTCTGCCAGCCATTCGCTCTTGTTCACCCACTTGATCACTGTGCTATCACCACACTGTATTGTGATGATACGAACGAGTTCTGACTGAATCCACCTCGGGTGCCAAAATATGTTCGAGCCCTTTTGAGCTTGTGAAGCTTGTCGCTAGCAAAAGCCAAGTACTCCACTGTGCTGTTCATGTTGTCCGCTGCTGGCAAACGTCAGAATTGCGCAAAGGAGAGTGGGCGAAGAGTGGAGCATCCGCGGCCTGGGAACCGACGGTGAAGGAAGTGAAGAGGGTTTCGCTGGGCAGGAGATAGTTTCCAGAGCCATGAATATTGATCTGCATGCGAGAGTGTAAGCAAGGTGTGTGCCAATGAGGTGGAGAGACACGAAAAGGGAATGGGAGAGATGAAGCCTGCATCGGTTCGCACAGGTCACTGGGGTCGCTGACTTGGAACTTCTGAGGCGTTGTGGGGTCTCTTATCGCTTGACAGTCGTGTGAAGGATCTAGACGTCCGCAGGGGAGTATGATTGCAAACCAAAAATGGAAAATCAAAAGTTGCGCAATCTTCTTTCCTGACTTTCTTCTCTCGCGACTTGCTGTCCATCGCTCAAGACACGTGAGCAACGACCGAGTCTGTGTGTTACCGTCAATCCTGCACAGCAAGAGTACCTCTGTCGCTCGAGCAAACGAGCATCAAGAGTCAAGTCTCATGCTGTATGCTTTCTTGTGGAGCTGCTACACGTTAATTGGCTTCTATGGTCTAGTGGTATGACAGTACCTTTACAACCTGTAAAGCGGTATTGGTCCTGAGTTCGATCCTCAGTGGAAGCAACTTTTTGGCTTCCGAGGATTCTGCGATGACTTTGCCTTTGCGCAGAGTGACTCGCTTCCCAGTGAACGCCTCTTTTTGCCGATGCCGCCTCGTCGACCGAGCGTCAATCCAAGTTTGTTCGGTTTCCGGCTCCCGTCGAGAAAAAGTAGACCGCCTCGAGGGAGGATTGACGCTCAACCCGCTGGCATACGGTAGCGAAGCAAAAGAATATGTCGCCTTGCCCGTTACACCAGACTGGAAGTCAATCCGGGCCTAGTGTGAAGGAGCAAAAGGTGAATGCTGACAGAGGGACTCGAACCCTCGCCTCTTTCGAGATCAGGAAGTACATCCCGAATGAATCGGGGAAGCGCTTGGTAGAACACTTGAATCTGACGTCTTAGACCATTTTTTTTTCCCTCGACCATGTCAGCGTACAAGCTATGATCAATTGACCCAACCAAGCGTATATCATTCGTTTGGGTAAGAGTCCGTCGTTTCGCTGTTCCCTTCTTTCGCTCTCTTCTCTGCCGCCGGATACACTATCGATAGATACACGGCGATCAGTCGTTATAACGGAACATAGTTGACGTGGACCGGGATTCCACAAGGATTTCCGAGCTTGTCCTTGCTTTTTTCCCCTTCAATCAGAAAGCCCCGCTCTCATTCCTCCTGCCTCTTCCTTTCCCGCTACTCGCGCCTTCAGAGCCCGAGTGAACAGGCTGAAGGAATGAACAACAGAGAGCTGTTCGTTAGGTGGAGTTCCTGTCTGGTTGCGAAACTCTGGGCCGTCAAAGCTGACACATTGCGAACTCTCACTGTTTGTCGCGACTATTCTCTGCGAGGGTCAGTGACCATGTGAATACGAAGGGGACAGACTGCGAAAGTTGGCGAAAGGAGGACAGACCTCAGTCCGGCCAAGGAAGAGCATCCGTCAGGAACTCATCGGAAATCCGACAGGACGATACGAGATCTTGAGACTGCGAATTGCCGACGGACGGTACGCCTACCCTTTCGCCATGAACAGACAACGAGCAGAGAAACGATAGACAGAGAACGCTGACAAAGCTCAGCTGCAGTTCATTTTCGCACAGCTGTCTCTTGCGAGCCTGGGAGTGTGATCTGCAGTCATGCAAGCTCTATATCGCTTGGAGAAGCGTCGATATAGTACTCACTCTCTTGCCGACCCTGTCAGAAGGTCCAGCTACTATTACACGGATTGAGCGCTCGAGCGATTTGCTTTCGCGATCCTCAAATTATGGTCAGACGAGCTTTCGCAAAGTCCCGCTGGGCACTCACATATCTGGGGCAATGGGCCAACCCTGTCGCACAGCTACAGCGGCAGAGCATGAAGTGGCTCGCGTTCGTCGCCCGATTCTCTCGCATTTCTGCCTTTTCTTGCTGAGTTCTCAGTCTCGGTCTCTCCACGCTCCCTCCACTTCGAACGCTCTATAATCTTCCAATGCGAAGAATGGCGCTGCTTGCTATCGCAAAGTTACAACAACAGTCGAAGAACAGCTTGTTCGATAGATTTTATACTCTTGATTCACTGCTCGTTCTCTCCCTCTCTACCTTTTCCCGTATGACCACCTGCATCGGCCCACATCCCTCACTACATCAGCTTACAAATCTGGGTCAGTCCCAATGGCAGACCGACCAGGATGAGAAACTAACCTTTCATCCCTTTCTCTGCCCACCGCTAGTTCCAGTTCCAGATCCCGAGAACTTTGCCTTATTCCTCTTACTACCTTTTCCCCTTTCGACCCTCTCGAACCTGATCCCTTCCAAGACAAACTCGATCCCTTTCTCGATCGTTTGCCTCAATTCCCTCGCTTTCGTTTGATCGGAGAAGATCGGAGCGAGTCGATACGATAACCACAAGTAGAGGGTCAAGCAACGATGGGAAGATTCGAGCGATTGGAGTGTCGTAGGGGAGAAGACTGGAGAGAGTTGTTGTTTCGTAAACATTGAATCGATTTCCGACGATCCTCCTCCTCCTGATTGTTCGTTCTCTCTTGCCGTCGCTTTGAGTCTTCGAGCGTCGTTGATCGATTCGAGAGCATCGAATAACCCAACTTGTCTCCCCCATTCTTCCATCAAGATCGGTTTCCCCTTCGCGAAATCCTTCACGAAACTAACCAACGCCTCTACGACTTGATTATCCCTCAAATTAACCGGGGCCGATCCAAACGTGTAACGTTCTTGGAACGTCAACGGATGAATATGAGCAATCTTGTCGCCTACTTGTCCGAACGAGACGGTCCCGGTTGATCGATAATGAGGTTTCGTACGAGTGATCGAACGAGCCAAGTCGAAGATTCGTGACATTCGAGTTGAAGGAGGAAGGAGTTGATAGATTTGTTTGAAAGTTTCGAAGGGGGGAGTCGAAGAGGCTCGAGTGACTTGAACGGTGGGTTCTTTCATTGCGGCTCGGAGGAGGGGGAGATCTTCTGCGTCGAGAGTCGTGGCTTCTCCGTTGACCGAGTCGGGTTTAGAGGAGGGAGAAGGAGGAGGAGGAGGAGCGGAGGGGTCGAGATCGAGATCGGGAGCGGAAGGAGAAACGGGAGTGTGAACGCCGTAACGACCAGCTCGACCAGCGATTTGCTTGATTTGAGGAGTCGGGAGTCGTACTTCGGCGGTACCGTCCCATTTGTGCAGAGACTCGAAAACGATTCGACGAATTTTGCTAAACTCTCCGAATATAAGCGCGAAGAAAGCGATGACGAGAAGAGAGAAGGGTAGACTTACAGGTTGAGACCCATTCCTACTGCATCACTAGCGACCAATACATCATATTCACCCGCGTTGAACGCCCTCGCTTGTTCCTCCCTAACCTCTGGAGGTAATCCTCCATACGCCACTGCGACTCTCAATCCCGTCTTCGATTCGATTTGACGTTTGAACATGAAGATGTTACTCCTCGAAAACGTGACCAAACAATCCCCTTTCCTAATCTTCTTCAAATCCCCTTCCAACGAATAATCCGCGACGACCAAAGGCGATAACCTCTCGTACCTTTTCACTATACATTCATCCCCCATTTCCCTCGCGATCCCCTGTACCAGCTCGACGACCGATTCCTCTCCACAAAGATGCAGTTCATCGCAGAGGGATCCCACGACGGCTTGAGTCCAAGCGCTCCCTCTTTGCGGATCTCCAATCATTTGAATCTCATCGACAACTCCCACATCCAACCTCCTCGTCATCGGGAACATTTCGACCGTACAACTAATGAGTCCCGCTTCTGGATCGAGGATTCGTTGTTCTTCCCCCGTAACTAAATTACAAACCCTCTTGGGTTCATTCCCGATCTTGCCTTCGTTGAAACGACTGAACACCTCGTGGGCTAATAGTCGGAGAGGTCCGGCGTAGGCTCCAGTTCGGGCTCGAGCGAGCGCGATCAAGGCCGAATAGGTTTTCCCGGAATTTGTAGGACCGACGTGAAGGATTAAGCGTCGTCGTTGTTGCCGTGCTGAAGGGTAGGTTTCGTAAGCGTATCGGTTGTCGGAGATTTGAGCGAGCTGATGCAGGATCGAGAGGGTATTCGAGGAAGGGGAAGGAGGAGGAAGAGGAATCGAGGAATGAACGAAGGAGAGGAAAGTCGAGAGTGAGGCAGACCAGAGGGAATCTTGTCCTTCTGTTATATAAGTCGATCGGAGTGATTCCCAATCCCATTCTATCCCATCCTTAGTCGTCGTCGTTTCTCCTCGTTCGATCGAAATAAGAGCTTGTTTCGAGAATTCCTTCGCGTACCCCGCCAATTGCCTCGAATCTAATCCTAAATCGGTCGCTAACGTGCTGAGCTTGAGGGAAGGGGAGGCAGAGTTCCATTGGGATTTCAAGTGTTGAACGAGTTTCTGTTTCAATTGTTCCAGACTGATCGAACTAGGTCCTCCTTTCGCGTTACTGTTGATGTTATTCCGATTGGGTTTGTTGTTCTGGTGGTAATGCGGTCGAGATCGAGAGGAGGACGATGAGGATGAGGAGGAAGGAGATGAGGAAAAGATTGAACGAGGAGATGAACGAGGTTTCACCGCTGTTCTCAGTCGAGTCGGAGTCGAGTGGAACGCCCTCTTGAGCACAAACGAAGCCCGGTTCATTGAAGCGCGAGAGTCGAGGAGAGAGATGAAGATCGAAAAAGTTTCTTCATCTCTCTTCTTCTCTCCTCACCTTTTTATCCGACCGACTACCTCAGTCATGGCGGATTTCATCATGACCCTCGACTCTGACGACGACGTCCCTTCACAACCTCTCGCTCGTCCGCAACAGCAGCCAAAGAAATCAAAGAAACCTTCGAAAGATTCCCTCAAAAAACTATCCAAGAAGAAGCAACAGAAGAAACTTAAAAGGGTGATGGATACCGAGTTATCTGATTCGGGATCGTCTGCCGAAGAAGGAGAAGATGAGAGTGCGTTAGTGGGAGGAGGGGATGGAGGAGTTGGAAAGATGGATAAAGGGTTCGTGTTTGATGGGCTCGGAGGCGGGTTCGTCGGGGATAGGAGGAATAACGTTTGGGTACGTTTACTCATATCTCTCTGAAAATTTGATCGAGGGGACGAAATTGATCGAGTTTTGTATTTGAAAATTGGCAGGATTCGGGAGAAGCTTACATTCGAGCGAGACCTAATGCTATGGTACATTCCTCACTCTCTTTCCACTGATCAGTGTGTTTCAAGCTAGCTGACGCTCTTTCGCGCTACAGCCCCGAGTAACAATCGACGAAATCATTGCGCGACGAGCCCCGGAACGAGAAGCCGCAAAACTCACGAAAGAAACCGAAGCTCTCTTAGCAGAAGGAGATGACGACCTCGACGATGATGACAGTGATCTCGAAGCTGAGATGATGGCTGAACTAGGAGGGGAAGCATCAGAAGATGAGGATGAGGAGGATGAGGAGGATGAGGAGGAATTTGCGGGAATTGGAAGTAGCGACGACGAGGAGGGATTGGATTCGGAACAGGAGAAGGAGGTGGAGAAGATTGAAGGATTGGATGAGGATGATGAGAGCGAGGAAGAGAAGGAGAAAGCAGCAGAGGCAGAGGAGGAGGAGGATAACTGGTTAGGATTGGGGAAAGTCAGCGACGATGAAAAGGAGGACGATGAAGATCAAGACGACGGCTCGGAAGAAGAGAGTGGATCAGAGGAAGAAGAGGAAGACGAGGAGAAAGGTGCAGTCAAAGGTGAGAAAACTCGCAGTTTGAAACGAGACAGGAAAAGAAAACTGAACTCGTTCTTGTTCGTGTTGGTCTCACAGGTGCAACTTCTGCTTTCGCCGCACTCGCCGACATGGAAGATGACGACGGCGACATGTCCGAGGAAGATGCTGCCACTGCTCAAGATGTTCAACCCTCTGAATCTGCACTCTCAAAATCCTTCTTCACCTCTCACCGCAACGCCTCCACAACATCGCAAAAATCCCTCTCTTTCAACACGCTTCCTAACGCGACACTTTCCCGACAACTCCTCCTCGCGCTCGGTTCCCTAAACCTCTCGACTCCAACTCCAATTCAATCCGAATGTATTCCCTTAGCGATGATGGGTAAAGATATCGTCGCTTCTTCGGCAACCGGTTCGGGAAAGACGGTAGCTTTCTGGGTTGGAGTGTTGGAAAGGTTGTTACATCGAGATAGGAAGAATCCGATGACGAGAGTTGTCGTTATGACTCCGACGAGGGAGTTGGCCGTACAGGTTCATGGAGTTGGGAAAGCTTTGGCGAGGTATACAGATGTACAGTTCTGTCTTTGTGTCGGTACGCTACACTCTTCCGACTCTCCTCTTTTTCGTGTCGTGAGGGTCGAAGCTGAACTCAACGATCTCCTTTGTGCTCCAGGTGGTTTGTCACTCAAGGTACAAGAAGCCGAATTGAAACAACGACCAGACATCGTCGTTTCAACCCCCGGACGTTTGATCGATCACGTTCGAAACACTCCTTGTTTCACGATGGACGGAGTTGAAGTTCTCGTACTCGACGAAGCCGATCGAATGCTCGAAGAGGTTAGTCTCTCCCTCCCAAGGTCACTCCTTCTCCTTCTCCTTTCGTAGTCGATTGCTGACGATGACTCGTTCGCGAAAATGTGATATAGGGTTTCCGAGCCGAATTGGAAGAAATCATTACTGCCGCCCCTAGATCTCGACAAACTCTCCTCTTCTCAGCTACCGTTACCGAGAGTGTTTCTGAATTGACGAGGTTATCGATGAACAAACCCGTTCGAGTAAAGATTGATGAGATGGGAGCTACCGCGAAAGGTCTTGAACAAGAATGTAAGCTGCCCTCTCTCTCTCTCTCTCTATCTTCTTCTTCGCTGACCGCTGATCCGACGTTGATCGACAGTCCTCCGAGTCCGAGGTGACAAAGCCGGCGAATCGATCGAACTAAACTCTCGATCCGGTGAACGACACCGCGAAGCGCTCCTCATTTCACTCTGTACCCGTTCCTTCGCTTCCGGACGAACGATCATTTTCTTCCGCTCGAAAGCCCAAGCTCATCGAATGAAGATCCTCTTCTCTCTCTACGGACAAGGACTCGAGAGGTCGGATGAGTTGCATGGAGATTTGACGCAGGAGCAGAGGTTGGGCGCGTTGAAGAAGTTTAGGGAGGGAGAAATTGGGTTCTTGTTGGCTACCGATTTGGCCAGTCGTGGGTAATTCATCACTCACTCTTCTCTTCTACTGGATCTGCTCGACCTTAAGCGAAAACTGACTTTCGCCTGATTCTTCTTTCTCGATTAGATTGGATATCAAAGGTATCGAACATGTCATCAATTACGAAATGCCTAAATCTATCGAAATCTATCTCCATCGGGTAGGACGTACCGCTCGTGCTGGAAAGAAAGGACGGTTAGTTATCGTCGTTCTCTCCCTTCTCTCTTTCTCTCTTTCTCTCTTTCTCTCCCTTCTCTCGAATTCCGTGGTCTGACACTCTTTTTGTGACGTATGCGCTTCGTAGTGCTCTAACTCTCGTAGGAGAATCCGATCGGAAACTCGTCAAACTCGCGATGAAGCACGCTGCACAAGAAACGATCAAACAACGTACGGTCCCTACCGACGTTGTTAACGCTGTCATTCAGGAGCTACGAGATATGCAGGATGAAGTGAAGGAAGTCATGAGAGAAGAGAGGGAGGAGAAAGAGGTTAGTGCTTTCCTTTTCTCAACTTCGATTGGTTGATTGTGAAGAGGACAGAGGCTGATGGAGTTGATGGCTGGTGAATCAATAGTTCAGGAAAGGTAATATGGAGGTACAGAAAGCCCAGAACTTGTTGCAACATGAAGCGGAGATCAAGAGTCGACCGGCGAGAACTTGGTTCCAAACTGAAACTGAAAAGAAAACCGCTAGAAGTGAGTTTCCACCACTCTCTCCAACCTTTACTTTGCGAGTTGTCACTGACTGATGGAAATATGGTGCGGTAGATCTCGGTACTGCTGAACATAATTCGAAATTCTCTCAGAAGAAGAACAAACGACCACTCGAGGAGGAAGAATCTTTGTCGAAAGCAGTAAGTTTCGTCTTTCCACAAGTTCACCGCTCATTCAAGACGCTGACTTGACTTTGAACTCGATCTAGCCTAAACGTACCCCATTCTCCGGTTTATCTCGTAAAGAAAAGCGACGCAAAATGGCCGCTCGAGAAGACGCCGAAGATCGATCCGAAGGAGTCTCTCAATCTATCGGTGCCTCGATCCGTTCGATCAAGAAAGCAGCACGACCTTCAAAGATGACTTATGCTCGACCTGAACGACCAGAAGGACCTACTCCGAAACAGAAGAAACAGAAGAAAGCGGCGTTTGATCGTGAGATGGGAGTTTCCGGAGGAGGAGGAGGAGGAGCGAAGGGAGAGAAGAGGGAGGGTAAAAGGGAGAGAGCGTTGACGAGAGGAGAGAACCCGGATGCCGAGAAGAAGAAGAAACAGAAATTGGGACGAATGGGTCCGAAACAGAAGCGAAAGTAGAGGGCTCTCTCTCATCGTACTGTCTCTTTTCTGTCTTCTTCGTTGTAGCACTTGTCACTATTCCTATCGCAATCTCTCTCATTGTTCGATATCTCAAGTGTGCGAAAGCTGACCTGGAGCGAAAAAGGAAAACTCGCGAACTTCCAGGAAAATCGCTTCCTCTCTGTCAGGTCCTGCTAGCCATTGATTTCTATACCGTTCTCACTATGTCGGGGTGAAAGATGAGAATCAGTGTCACGATGAGGTCTGCGAAAGTTTCGAGTGCGCTCGACTCTCTCATCGCTTCACTTCACTTTTCACCATGCCTCGCTCACCTTCACCCGATTATCGTTCAGAGCGTTCCTCTAGCAGACGACACCACGACCGCGACGACCGCGACCGTTCCCGCGACCGTGACCGGGACAGAGATTCAACTCGACGAAGAAGTCGTTCACCTCCAACTCGTACCGACTCTCAAAGAAGGAGCGGGAAAGAACGCGAGAGGAGTCGTAGTAGATCGAGATCTAGGGATAGAAGTCACCGTAGCAGTAGGAGGGAACGTTCAGCTTCAAGATCAAGAGACGAGCGACATGATGATGGGGGTTCATCATCAAGGAGGAGGAGGGACTCGAGGAGGGAAAGTTCGAGGTCTAGAGATAGGGGTAGGGATAGTTCGTCTGGTTCGGACAGTGAGGATTCGAGAGACAGTCGAGATCGCTCGTCGAGAAGGAGTTCGAGGAGAGAAGGGAAATCTTCTTCGCATCGCAGCGGTAAGAGGAGCTCGAGGGACTCGGGAGAGACGGATCGGGAACGTAGGAAGAGGAGGGAAGAGAAGAAGGAGAGGAAAGCGAACGTGAGTCACTTTCTCCTTTCTCTCTCTCACGAGTCGAAGCTGATCTGAAGATCCGCAATCATGCAGAGAGAAGCGAAGAGGTTAGCGAAGAAAGGGGTGATTAAAGAGTTTGGAAAGTATGGAGTTTTGTCAGAAGCCGACATGTAAGAAGAGCTCTTTCTCTTCTCTTCTCTCTCAACACGTTGAGCTCTGACTGACGAAATTGCGCGTTCATCAGTTACACGAAGGCGGACGAGTTCAACGCGTGGTTGATTCAGGAAAGAATGCTCAACCCTGAAACTCTTTCGAAGCAAAAGGAGAAGGAAATCTTCAAGACTTTCATGGAGGTAAGCTCTCCCGTTCTTGCTACCGCCACGAAGTAACGTTCTGGAGGCTGACTCGACTTGGGAATCACAGGATTTCAATACTTGTACACTTCCTCACGAAAAGTATTACGATATGAAAAAGTATGTCTTTCCCCTTGCTCTCTCCTCACTGTCACAACAAGCCCCGGACTGACGCATTCACGAGTATTATTCAGGTATGAAACCAAGATGGCGGCGGTACGAATGGGTGAAACCGTCGAATCTACCGACGGAGGTTACGACTTCGAAAAGGACCTCGCGAACGCTAAACAATCTTACCGAAAAGCTGCCGCCGCCTCTTCTGCCGATATGGACGCGCTCTTGATGGATCGAGAAAAATTGGAAGAGTTGAGGAAGTTGCAGACCGAGAGGATCGAGATGGAGAAATTGAAGAGGTTGGGAATGGATATCAAACCGAGTATGGGAATCAGAACGGAGAAGAGGTAGTCGGAACAGTGGTTTGTGATGTGGAATTCTTGTTGCTCTCTCAGTCGCGACTCTCAAGAGGTTGAGCGTGAGAGAAAAATCATCTAGTTTTCAACATTCGATATGAAGAGTGATACAGAATTGCCTGCCATGCTTCGCCCACCGCCTTTCTATCATGCAATACGCTCATCAGAGTCTTCTGCTGTCGTCGGGGAGTCTCGAGGACCGTTCTCCTGAGGTTCCTTCTCCTCTTCTTCCTCGTCCTCGTCCTCGTCGTCTTCCTCCTTCTTCTCGTGTTCCGGTAGTAAATGACCCAATCGAAGTCGCAAGAACCCTCCGAGATCTCCATCTCCAGTCTTGACCGTCAATTCCCTGTGAACACCCAGCCGGCAGAAATCAGAAATCGAGGAAGAAGAAACAGATCTTAATCCAAAAGGGGGTTGCTCACCGAGTACGTCCCAAAGATTCAATGAACCCAACTCGATCCATCACGTTATCGAGCTGCAAAGTTCACGAAGCTACACGTCAGCAACGACTATGGCCTATCGACGTGCGAACCGTTCGTGGATCTTTACCTGATCTTGGAAATCGTTCTCTGCGGCGACTTCTCGGAAGACGGTCAACATCAACCTCGAATCGGGTCGGACGTAATGGTGTTTATCAACGTTGATAATGTGCCAGGAATCTAGGTCGTCGATATAATCCGGTCGGGTCATGATGAATCGCTAAAAAAAATCGAAATTGCAGTCTCCACGAGAGTCAACTATCGAAGCGAATAGAGCCTCGGGCAGGGGAAAGGGAGAGAAGAGGACTCACGGCATTACGATAAGTGACTTTGATGTCGACTTCGTCGGGGAGGGAATTGACAAGGTCGAGTTCGATCGCGGCTTCAGGTTCTCGTTCAGCTTCGATTTCGTTCAAAGCGTCAATGTCGAGTTGTGCGGTCGGTTCTCCAGCCAACTTGGCGAAGTGTTGGAACAGTAGCTAATTTGGAAGTTGAAGCGTGGTCAGCGTGGCAATGAGGGCACGAAGAGAGAAGTTGAAGGGTGACTCACAAAACTACAATACGAAACCTTCTGTTCATCCATCACATCATCATCACAATCCGGAATCAACCCCAACCTCGAATGCAACCATTCCTTATACTCGCACACGAGATCCCTCGCGCTTTCTTCCAGGTTATGACTCTTGACAACTTTCGACAAGAAGCTCAACCTCCCTCCGATCATGTCCCAAATCTTGAGGGATTCTGCCGGAGTGATTGGAGGTGCAGAAGGGTGCAGACGCTCGTGAGTTCCAGAGAGGTACGTGTGGGTTTCGTGAGGAGTTAGATCGCGGATCGAGAGGGTGTGCATTCGGGTTGCGGAGCGTCGCAGGTGTCGATAGGTGTGGAAGTTGTCACTGATGAAGACGAAAGTAGCGACACCGGAACCAGCCCTGTTCGATGGGAAACATTACACATTAGTACTTGAACGTCCGATGATTTGTGCGGAAGACCCGAACGAACCAAGCTTCAGCTCGTTGTTGTAGCATGTGCAGCAGAGCGTGACCATCGTCGTCCTGAGTGATACTTGAGTCAGTGGAATTCTCGTAAGAAACGGGCAGAGAGAACTGACATCTCGAATGAAATGAGCATTCTGAATCACGAGAACGATTGGTCGACCATGCTTCTTCCTGAACCGAATAGCGACCTAGTATCGAGTACGTACTCAGACTTATCAGGTCAAAGTCGCCAGTCTGCAGACTTCCCTCAAGCTCACCTTTTCCAATTTCGACAACGCCCTCTCAATATCCAAAATTGGACCCGCCTCTCTCGGATCCCTCCGTTGGAACAACCCAGCGAACGAGTCTTCCGAGTATTCGAAATCGAGCGCTTTCCCCAACCGCAACCGAACGACTTCGGCGTCTTCGTGGGCTTCGAGCATCGCGATTCCGTCGGCGGAGTTGTTGATCATCGCTTCCATTACCATCGAGGTTTTACCGGTACCCTGTAGAATGCCAAGGTGATTGAGGTTAGAGACAGGAGAGCTCGGGTTTTGGTTTGAAGTGGGAAATGGAACGCACTTTGGGTCCCAGAAGCAGTAGATCTGTGGAGTATACGAGCTGATAAGTTCATTTCTGCCTTTCACGACGATGAGAAGGGAGACTTACATTCTCCAATCACTATAATTCGAGAAAGTAGGGAGAAAACAGAGTCAGTCAATTTCGTCGCAAGATGTCTTGTAGATCTTTTTTGGCAGAGGGGAAAGTGAGCGCAATCGTAGGGCCTATATGATCCCAAGCTCATCGTAGAGATGGAACCCCGTACTCGTCCACCCTCCGTCTGCTCGAGAAACGAAATATTCGAATGAAACTCACCTTCTCCGTTCATGATCTTATCGATGTAGTCCTGCTCTTTCCGTCGAATCCTCCCCTTCTTGACCGTCCCATCCGTCTCAAACTTTGCCGCGAGGGCCAATTCGAGTGCCGGGTCGAACCCTTTCGTGAAAGCTCGTTCCATCTTTCTCAAAACTTCCCATTTGTACCAGTAGTGATACGCCGCACCAGTCCCGGCTAGCAAGGCGATACCAGCACCTACTCAACGTCGAAGGGTTGTCAGTCAGCGGAACAGAGAAGGGAGTGGGGGGAGATGTACGAACCTGTTGCGAGCATAGATTCGATCGAAGTGCGGAATCCTGAAGGTCCACCTCCTCCTCCTTCATTTTTCCCACCTTTACCAGATTGTTTCGGTTCTCCTCCATCTTCCTTGTCGTAGTCAAAGTCGTTCTGGGGACCTATCTGAGGTGCGACAGCGTTGTTAACCAAGAAGGACCGTCGAACAACATGACGAGCCAGAACAGTCTGAGGAACTGCAATAGGAACGGGGAAGCAGGTGACAGCTCTCCGGAGCATCCTCTTCGTATCGATGAGCCTGATCCTAGATCGTCGTGGAGATGAGAGAGGAGAGAAGTTTCTCGTCGATCTCTTTCGTCTCTTCCCCTCCTCGACCGAATCTCTCCCGCATCCAAATACAACACGAGGGAGAGCAACAAGGAAGGACAGCGCCATCGAGTCCATTCCGAGCGGTCATGTCTACGTCCGGAGGCAAGAAGTTATCCTATTCCCGCCTAACGACTTCCAACACGTCGCCCAACTCTTCTCGCAGTTCTTCCCCGTCCCCTCTACCTCCCGATGATCATTTCGCCTATTCGACTCAACTACGGCGACCCGAACCTGAATCGATCGTCGATTTCGGCGCTCATGGGTTACAAGATTTGAAAGATCAAGTTCAAGCGCGTTTCACCGCGTACGATCTCCCTCCAGATCAATCGCACACTTCCTCGAACTATCCTCCAAATTCATCCTCCTCGTCGTCTCACCACCCGTTCGCTCATACTGCGTCCCCTCTCACACCTTCTGCTCACTTCGCAACTCAATCGATTCCTCAGACCCTCTCTGCTCTTACGACCTCAGCATCAACAGGATTAGATACGGCGAAAGTTCCAGCGATCCGCGAATTGTCGGGAGCGAACGAGTTCGAAGTCGAGGCGAAAGAATCAACTTTGAAGAAATTCATTGGGAAATTCTGGGAGGATCCTTTGATCCTGTTGTTACTCGCGAGTGCGGCGGTTAGTGTCGTCGTTGGGAATTATGATGATGCGGCGAGTATTATCGTCGCAGTCTTGATCGTCGTAACTGGTCAGTCTCTCAAACTCGCATTTCCTTTCTCTCAGCTCGTCACTTCTTCTGCTGACGTCAAACTCACTCCATACAGTCGGATTCGTACAAGAACAAAGGTCAGAGAAATCCCTCGAAGCACTCAACAAGCTCGTTCCCCATTACTCTCATGTCATTCGGTCAGTCATTTTCTTTTCCTCCTCTCTCGGCATTTCAACTCAATAATTCGCTGACTCATCTCACTCCGCTTTACATAGAAATGGACAAAAGACGACTCAACTAGCCAACGTCCTCGTTCCAGGCGATCTCGTCACCTTCCACACGGGCGATCGAATTCCCGCCGATTTACGTCTAACTCAAGCTCACGGTCTCGAAATCGATGAATCTTCTTTAACGGGGGAAACTAAACCGGTCAAGAAACATACGGAAGCGATCTTGGGGGAGGGAGGGATCGGAATTGGTGGGTTACCGATTAGTGAGAGGGCGAATGTCGCGTTTATGGGAACGCTGGTTAGGAATGGGAGAGGGGAAGGAATTGTCGTCGGGACGGGGAAACAGAGTGAGTTTGGAGTGGTGTTCTCGATGATGCAGGATGTAAGTTTTCGTCTTCTCGAGTCGACTCACCGTTTTTGCTCATTCCCGTTTTGGTGGTCCGCAGGTCGAAGAGAAGAAGACTCCGCTTCAAATATCGATGGACGAGTTGGCTAAACGATTATCTGCCATTTCGTTCGGTGTAATTGGAATGATCTGTTTGATCGGAGTATTTCAACACCGGAGTTGGTTGGATATGTTTACGATTGGAGGTCAGCATCTTCTTCTCCTTTACTCTCTCGCTCCTGTTACTGAACCTCCCGGCAAACGTTCGATCGATAGTCTCCCTCGCCGTCGCTGCCATTCCCGAAGGTCTCCCAATCGTCGTCACTGTCACTCTCGCACTCGGAGTCCTACGAATGTCAAAGCGCAATGCGATCGTCAAGAAGCTTCCATCAGTCGAGACTCTCGGTAGCGTCAGCGTCATTTGCTCGGACAAGACTGGTGAGCCAACTCAACCCATCCGCTGGAGATCCTGTTTCCGAAATTTAACAATTCGATCTCGCGCTAGGTACTCTCACGACAAACGTCATGACCGTCACGAAAGCCTACACTGTCGACCACGGAGTCATTGACATCGATCACGCTCCTCCGATGCTCACTCCCGATGACTCACGGTCTCAACTCTTCCTCATCGGCAATTTGTGCAACCATGCTCATTCGGATCGAGGGAAATATCACGGACAAGCTACCGAAGTCGCTCTCATGAATGCTGTCATTGCCGTAGGGTTGAGCGATCAACGAAAGGTGCGCTCGTACCTGTCTCGTCAAGCAAGTTCTCGAAAGCTAACCTCTGATCCGAAATCTCAGTTCTTTACTCGCAACTCTGAAGTCGCTTTCAGTTCCGAAACGAAATCCCAATCAGTAACCGGTACTTTCACGCACGCATCTTCAAACCCCGAAACGACCTATCTCTCCGGAGCGATCGAGCCCGTTCTCTCTCGTTGTCGAACCTATCTTCGATCGGATGGATCAACCGCGTCTCTCGACCCTTCAACGACCAAAACGATTCAGTCGAAAGCTATCGAACTCGCTTCTTCAGGGTTACGAGTCGTCGCGATGGCGTCTGGACCGAACCCCGAAGCGTTGACGTTCGCTGGTTTTCAAGGAATGATGGATCCTCCGAGACCTGGCGTAGAGAGTGCGATTGCTCGATTAGCGACGGGAGGGATTCAAGTAGTCATGATTACGGGGGATAGTGAACAAACTGCGGTCGCGATCGCGAAACAATTGGGGATTCGAACGAGTGCGGGAGGAGGATCGGGAGGAGGAGGGAGAAGTGGAGTGTTGACGGGGAAAGAGATTGATACGATGAGTCAGAGACAGTTGACGGATCGGATAGGAGGCGTTACGGTATTCGCGAGGACGACTCCGAGACACAAGATGGCGATTATCGAGGTGTTTCAATCGAGAGGAGCGGTCGTGGCTATGACTGGAGATGGAGGTACGTCGCAAAAGAAGCATCATACTCTTGACAGCGTGTTGATGCTCTGTCTTTGAACGTCCAGTAAACGACGCTCCGGCTCTTCGAATGGCCGATATCGGAGTCTCGATGGGAAGAGGAGGAACGGACGTCGCGAAAGAAGCCGCCGACGTGATTCTCGTGGACGACAACTTTGCCACTCTGCTGCCGGCAGTCGAAGAGGGCAAAGGTGAGTCGCCGCTTCTCTTGACTCAGAGATCGAACTTGTACTCAACCTTTCTTCAAATCTAGGAATCTTCGTCAATATTCAAAACTTCCTGTGTTTCCAACTCTCGACGGCAGTCGCTGCTCTATCGTTGATCACTCTTTCGACTGCGTTCGGTCTACCGAATCCTTTGAATCCCATGCAGGTCCGCTCGCCACTCTCTTTCGCATTCTACCTTGATTTCACCAACTGATCGTTCCTCTTATCCCGCTCGACAGATTCTCTTCATCAACGTCATCATGGACGGACCTCCATCGCAATCTCTCGGTGTGGATCCGGTCGATCGAGACGCGATGAAACGACCTCCTCGTCCAAAAAACGCTCCGATCATTACTCGAAAACTCATGTACAGGGTTGGATTCTCAGCGAGCATGATCATTCTCGGGGTCTTGTTCGTGCTCGCGAGAGAGTTGGGAGATGGAAGCGATCTCGCTCGAGATCAAACTATGGTGAGTCTCGTCCGACCTTTTCAGATCTTGAGCGGAGTTTGATTTCGTCGTCGATCGCAAATAGACCTTCACTTCATTCGTATTTCTCGATCTCGCATCCGCCCTTCAGAACCGCGGTCTGAACGTACCCCTTCTTCAAGGCAACATCAACAAAATGCTCCTCCTCGCCGTTTCCGTCTCTTTCCTTGTTCAACTCTCGCTCATCTACATCCCCTTCTTACAATCAGTGTTCCAAACTCAAGCATTATCGATGAGGGACCTGACGGTACTCTTGGTACTTGGGGGCTGCAGCATGAGCATCCACGAATGGAGGAGACGGTGGGAAAGGAAAACCGCTCAAGACGAAGCTTGGAGTTCTGCTCAAGCGGTCTAATCTCGTCCTTCTGCCGTTCCGCTGCACCTTGCTTGAACCACTCGATCTCTCTTGATTCCTCATCTTGCATTGTTACCTCGCATTTTTCTCTTATCTTGCGCTTTCATCGTTCTCAAACGAAACAACGAATCGAACAGGGAGGATGTAGGCATTGCACAAAGCGGAAATGACAGTCTCGTCAGATCTACCGCCTCACTTCTACCTAAAGAGTATACCACGTTTCGAGTGAGTAGGCATCAATTTCTCGCCATTTCGAGCGGTTCGTACGATCTCCGAGCGTCATGTCCTGTGACGCCTCGATTTGATGAGCGTCGTTCCTCCCTTGAGCAACCGAGAGAGAGAGGCTTACCACAACGACTTTCTCCTCGCTCTTCTTCGATGCTGATTTCCCTTTTCCCTTTGAGCTCGACGTCGAAGCCTTCGTTCGTCTTTGAGTCTGACGAGTCTTGCGTTTCGAGGGGAACGAGGAAGCAGGTCTGCCCAGGAGGAAAGCATAATCGCATGGGACGGATCGATGGAGAGAGAATGGGGACAAGTTTGGAGACTCACTCATCGTAATCCGTTTCCTCCTCTTCCTCCGAAGCCTCTTCCTCTCCCTCCTCTCCCTCGCCTTCTTCCTCTTCTTCGTCGATTTCGGAATAGATTCCAACGGGTCTCCTTCCCTTCTTCCGAACGTTTTTGCCCGCTTTCCATTTCGGTAGCATCGCTAGAGATTTCTCGACCGTCATATCTTCGTCGATGGAACCAATCTGACTCGACTCGTCTTCATCCCTGCCTTCCTCGGTGTCGTCAGTAGCTCGAGGTCGAGTTTTTGTCTTTTTGCGGGAGGATTTCGTCTTCTTTGTCTTGGCAGCGGGAGGAGACGAAGCAGAGCTGGCTCCAGAGGAGACTGGAGATACTATTGGAGAACTGAGCCTTGCGGATTTTCGAGGTCGAGTACCGGATCGAGATGGATCAGGTAGCTCTTCTTCATCTTCGCGTTCATTGCCATCGAAGCCTCCGGTTGCTTGAAGGTCATCTTGGGCGTCGGTAGCGTCGACACCTGCAGGTCTCTCTTCGCTTGGCCGTTTCCTTCTTCTTGTCGTGTCCATTTGGCTCGCTTTCAGTTTGCGATCCGCTTCGAGGAATCGTTTCGTCCAGTCGTCAACAACGTCTCTCACTTCGTCCTTCTTCGCCTGTTCTTGTTGTGTAGTCGAGGGAGGCAGTTGTGCGAAAGGTGATCCCAAATCCAAACGCGGAGGTTCAAGCGAGTCACTCCTTCTTTGTCTTTCATATTCTCGAGGTTCTCCCATCGCTCCACCACCAGACTCTCGCACTTTCGTGATTGTTGGAGGAAAAGTAGTAGCTGCAAGGAAAGGGGAAGGGATCGTTTGAGTCGATGGTCGAGGAGCAGTAGCTAGAGATGAGCGCTGAGAAGGAGTCGGTTGTCGAGAAGTCAATTGCTCGGGGAGGAGAGGTTTGAATGCGCTTGATGGCCTAGCGACTCGAGGCGGTGATCTAGCTTCTGCTTCCTGCGTTGGATCGAAGGATACATAGGTGAGAGCTGAGGAAGAAGAGGAGGCCGAAGGAGCCGGAGAGTGTGAAATTCGACGAGCTTGAGAAGATTCGACAGTTCCCCTTTCGACCGCCGGAGATGCTTCGGCTGCAACGTCGTCCTTCTGAGCAATGTCCTCTGTCGTAGGCTCTTCTCGATTCGCTTCTAATTGTCGAGTCGAGGGGTTGACTTCTTTCCGAGGAGTTGGAATGTAGTCTTCATCGAATGACTGCGTGTAGGTCTTCAGGACATCTTCATAGTCTTCCAGCAGTTTCTCGGAGTCGGATGGAGCTGCAAGGGCGCACGGGAGATGTTCGTGAGGACTCGGGAGGGAATGCGCTTGATCCGGAGCTCGAGAGAGATCTCACGCACCCTGTGTAGGTTCTCGGGAGCTCATTGCCACACTCAGGCGAGTAGCTTGTAATTCGGGAGGGTAGGGAAGGAAGGAGAGAGTCTCATCAACTTTCTCGGAATTTTCTTGATTCAACTCTTCCCATTCACTCGTATCGACATCATGGCTACCCAGACAGACGCTTCAGCAGCTTGGCACAATCTGTAGGCCAAATGAACTCTTCCCTGGTCGTACTCGCGCTGACTACCGCTTACTTCACGATTCCAGTTCAATCAAGATTCCCTTCCCTTCTGCAGCGAATGCCGTACTCGTCAAGCAGGTCATTGAGGTGGACGAGCCTCTCCGACCAACAGAGCTCAAACGCTCTTTCGAAATCGAAGGTTCCTCGCTCGTAATGTAAAACTCCCTCTTCCTCCCTCCTTTCTGAACCCAGGTCTCGCTCGCCGTATTGACCTCTTGTTGAGCTGGTATATACAGTACATTCCTGGCTCGTACAGTCGCGCAAGCACGAGTTGCTCTCGACCACGCTCTATCAGACATTCAGCTCGTCGTTCAAACGATGCACAACTTTGGTCCCGAGGAGCTTGTTGGCGAGAAGATTAGCAAGGATGGAGAGGAAGCACCGAGTCTCGAGGTCGGTCTCGAAGGCAGTTGGGGTTCGCTCAAACGGGGCTAGAGGAGAGTCGCGAAGAGGTGAGTGTTTCACCGATAGTTGCCTTGCTTGCTCCGCTTTGACCATCGAGCTGATATCGGTCGTAGATAGATTTGTTCTAGTTTACTGTTGTTGTAATACTCTCTCTCAAAGCAGTGATTTTTTTTTGGTTCAATCGCTCGAGCTCGAACATCCGGACTTTCGAGACGCTAGCGAGATCTGAAACGTCTTTCGAGGGTTCAGTCCGAAACGACAGAAACAGTTACAGCTACTCGCGTTCATCACCTCTTCGGAGCGGATTCCTTCGACTGGAATGACGGCTCTCCACCTCAAGATCACCTGCACGCCACGAGTCGACTCTGCGAGACTACCGACTTGTCATCCCCCAATTCAAACACAGGGAACACAGGGAAATAGAGGCTAGAATGCCTTTCGACTGGCGCCATGAAGTGTTGATCAGTTTGGGAGATCAGACCGGGTGCAATCGTTTTTGCGTTGTTCTTTCGCAGTCTTGCCATCTTATTCTCTGAACGCAACCCTCATGATCGGACGATTGTAAGGACAAGGCTACATATGATATCGTATAACAAACTAATGGATACAAACTCGATCAACGAGAGCAGCACAAACGAATGAATCACTTATCAAAGTTGAATCCCCGATCCCAACAGCGGCACAAGCACTTTCCTAATCTCCGCCAACTGTTTCTCCAAGCTCTCAACCTGCTCCCTCGCCTTCACTCTCTCCATCTCTCGCTTTTCCTCACTCCTCCTTAATTCGGCCCTGACGTTCTCTAGCTCGTTCCTCAATTGTTCCCCTCCATCGACCTCCTCGACTTGTCTCCTCAAACTCTGTTTGAACCCTTCAACCTCCTTCGTCAATTCGATCATTTCTTGTCGTTCCTTAGTTCGTTCCGCTTCGAGTCCTCCAAGCTTTGACCAGAGATCTTGAATTTCGAGTCGTTGTTGAAGTACCAACGTCCTTGATTCTTCGAGTTGCACACTCTTCGTACGAACGAGGTTCGGAGCAGCGAATTCTGAGATCGATTTACGTTTAGGTTCAAATTCTTCCAAGTCGAGATCGCGCGCTGGGGAAGGAGGGGAAGCGAGTTGAGGAACTGTTGTTGGGGACATGACGCTGACGTCGAGATCTTCTGTTTGATCAACATCGTCTCCGTCGTCGGAAGGAGAGTGGTGGTTGAGAGGTGCAAAAGTCGAAGATTGGTGGATTGTGGCGGATTGAACAGCTTTTTCTTGTTCGGCGAGGGCGAGGGCGATCTCGTCTTGAGTGAGGAAGGGGGAGGGAGGTAAGGAGGGGAGTCGGTGGTGGTAGGTCGAGGGAGGAAGAGACGTAGGAGGAGCTGGGAACGAGTAAACCGAGGAATAATCTGCGACCACCAAAAGTCAGTCTCAGTCGTATAGAACGCGGGTTGGGATCGCCAGAGCTCACCATCGAATTCGACGACTTCGTCACCAGTGTTGTTAAGGGAGAAATCTAGAGGACCTGGGGGAAAGCACCGAAAGAGTTAGAAATCTCGATTCGTCGAGGATGAGCTTTGATGAAACTTGCCTCGCTCATCTTCTGGTGACAGCTGCACGGTTTCCACATTCTTCCTCGAGTGCCTTTGCTCATCGACGCTTTGAGCCGGAGTCTCAATCGAAGTTGCGTACGAAGAATCGGATCGAGGACGAGGAGTTTCGGTGAGTGAGTCATCGTTTGCTCCTTGATCATCGCTTCTTGGTTCCTCCGCGTCGTCATCATCGTCGAGGGTGTCGAGATATCGAGGGATATCCGTGGAGGGCGAGGGTACTGATGGAGATTGAGATTCGACTGGAACGGGAGGGGCGAGTCGGAAAAGACCGCCTGGGGGAGCAGGGGCGGCTCGAGGACTCGAAGGAGAAGCGACGTTGGGCGAAAGAGGGATCATCGGGGGACTCGCGCCAAGTTGCGGCGTGGTCGATTCGCCGAGAGCGTCGACTTCGATATCGAAATCGGGTTCAAGAAGACCGTCCGCAATGGCACTCCAGTTCACGAGGAGCCATTCGAGCGCTTGATTCGCCTTCTTGCCGTCTTGGTCGTCGACGAGATCGGTCGGGCCGGTAATGATCATATCTGCCCGAGGTTTCCTGTGTAGGGAGTGCGACGAGGAGGAAGCGGAAGAGTCGCGTTTCTTGCGAGGTGACATGATTGAAGTTCCGAAGAGAGCTGAGACAGTTGAGAGAGGAAGGGAGTTCGAAGGGAAGAGCGGGATTTGGGAGAGGAAAGCGATGAGGTAGACGAGGAGGGAGAAGTTGGAGGAAGGGAGAAGGCGAAGGATGATTTGAGCAGATGCGACTCGGCGAGGGAGAGGGTTGGTCGAATCGACACAGCCGGTGAGGAATAATCGGTAGACTCGCTCGTCGAGGACGGGTTCAGGCAAGTCGTGAAGGTACTTCTTGAGTCTGTTTCGCTCACGAAAAGTCAAGTCAGCTCAGATGTTCAATCTCCAAATGTGAAGGCGCGAGGACTCACAGAGAACAGACATTGTGGATCGACTCGACGCTGAGGTCGTGATGCTCGCCGTAATCGGGAGCGGCATCAAAGATCTGAACGAGTCGCGCCACTCGACCTGGTTCACCCGCGAGTTGCAAGAGTCCCGGCACCTTCGAACCTTGACCATGTCGGTAGATCTCCTCGACTGTACTGAAGCATACTCCCGGTAGGTCGTGTCGTTGTCCAGCGATCATGCTCGTCACGAATCCGTATTCGGCGACTCGCGATAGTTTCTCGCCAAAGACGACTCGCTTGGGAGCAGGCATCGGAGGTGCAGATTCTTTCGCTATAGATGGAAGCTAGTCAGCTCACTAGCTGTCAGAGCTGACACATGGAAGAACTCACCTTGAGGAGATCCAGGATTGCTCAATGCTCGACGCATCATTTTCCCGAAGAAGGACTTGTGTTCATCCGCTTTTGGCTTAGACGTCTTCGATTTCGTCAATTTGTGGGACTCTTTGGGGGTTGCGGCGGGAAGGAAAAGCTGAGATTTGCGAGATTCGAGTTTCGAAGAGTTCTAAGCACGATGCAAACTCGTCCGTCAGTCTTCATCGAGCTCAATCGCCGCTCGACGTTGAAGGAAATGGCAGCTCACCGAAGCAGTAGGTTGTTGTCCGTTGCCGATCCCGAGGATGGATTCGGCGACTCGAATCGCGATGAAAGAACCGGTCAAAACTTCAAGTTTCTCCAACAGGTTGAGCCTCCAGCCGTACCCTGGAACGTCGGACAAATGCGTTGTTCGTCGAGCGAGAGTGATCAAATTCATAGTTCCTTTCGAGGCGGGAGTGATCGTTCGAGAAAGAGGGAAGGCAGCTGCGAAAGAGTCGGGAAGGATCATGGGAGGAGGAGGGCGAATCGAAGGAGAAGGAGGAGGTGGTTGTGACTTTGCGAGAGACGAGCTTTCGAGCGCGGGAGATTTGTCGTTTTTGCGAAGAAGTGATCTCTTGCGCGAAGATCCGAGACTGCCACTGCGAGCTGGAGGGTTCGATTCTTCCTGTTCCTCAGCGATACTGTCGTTCATTTGATAGGTCGTCGATGCTGAGGCAGGGTCGAGAGTGACGCCGAGATCGAGTGGTTGTTGCATCGGTTTAAAATTGAAATTGACTTTGCCAAAGACGGGAGTGTCGCGGAGAGAGTCTTCACGACGGTGCTGTTTCGGAGACGTCGATACTGAGAGATGAGGAGTGTGTTGTGGCCGAGGAGCAGTGCTGTGTCGTCCAGAGGTGCGAGAGTGTTTTGGCCCGAGCGAAGGTGATCTTTCGTTTCCTCCTCCTCCTCCTCCTCCTCTTCCAGCGTTCGACTCTTCGGCTTCTTGGCCCTTTAAGCTCCACTGGGGAACAAACTTGGGATTGAAACCAAACTCATCCCTCATCGCCGGAGTGATTTTCTTCGAGTTTGAATTCGACGAGGAAGAGAGGGATTGCGACATGGGGAACGAAGAGGAAAAGTCGGCGGGAGGGGTACGAAGTTGAGTTGCTAAGCCATAGTAAGGAGTCGAAGGCGAAGAGGGTTTGGATCGAGTTGATGTTTCTGACATTGTTCTGTGGGAGAGTTGGAAAAGTTCTTTCCTCACTTCCTCGTTGTCGTCAGAGTTGAGTTCGAAAATGAGGGAGTTTGAGTAGCTTGAAGAGCGACGAGTATCACACGGTAGTGAACGAGCAAGGTGATAGAGAGGAGAGGGAAAGAGGAGGCCGGCCTAACTGAGTCTCAGACTCCACACGGCCTTACGACAGACGTAAATTACACATCCCATGGACCCCTTGCTTCCTTTCTGGCTGTGTGCGGTAAGAGGTCAAATTTGTTTCGGTCCAGAATACGAGGAGGGAGAAACATTTTTGACAAGTCGACTCTTTCCTTTCGCGGTAAAATTTACCTTCGTAAAACCTCGAGGTGTTCAGCCTCACGTTGCTTTCGAGAGCCTAAATCGGCGAAGATCCGTCAATCACTCTCCTTCTGTGACGGAACGAAGGAAGGAATTCAGCCGACGGAAGGAAATCGAGTTCGAAACGAACGAGGTCGATGGTTAATTTTATGCAGACTGACCGGAGAACGGACGACGCAGTGTCGTCGACTGTTGGGAAAGGCGACTCATGCGTACCATTCTCTTCATTTCGGATTCTCACCGGAAGCGAAGAAGCAATTCGAGATCCGAGCGCCGAACCGATTTACGAATTTCATCAAGAGGAGAGGAGGAGAAACACTTCTCCCTTCAAGCCCTAGCCTTAGAGCTTTGAAATCGCCTTCTGCTCCTTGGCAAAGTTCTCGTCAATGAACTCGTCAAGTTGTTTCGTAATGCCGTTGCGGAACCGACGATCCTGGGAGAACAGACGATTGAAGCTAGTCAGTCTTCGCTTTTTCCGTCAACTCTCGCAGGTCGCACGTTGGCGAACCCGCTCAGTCCAGAACAAGTGAGTGCGGAGAAGGCATCACGAGGCGGAGACGTACTTGAAGAACCCAGTGATCTGCTCCTTCGATGACTTTGACCGTGAGATTGCCGCCGGGGAAGCATTTCATGACCGCCTTGTTCTTCGCCATCGCAGGAGGTAATGCATCGTCTTTGGCCGCGGATAGTACGAGGGCAGGAATGTGAGCCGGGAAAGGCGGAAGTTGAGCTTCTTGTTCTTCAAGGAAATTGATTCGTCGAGTGCGATACCAGTTGAGAGGATGCTGCAATCCGTTCTTCTGGAAAGTCGATAGGTAGTAGTCGTACTCCTGTAGGGTCGTGGATCGTCAGCAACGAGAAGACGCTCGTCGAGTCTGGAAAGTGAACCCTGCCGCAGAATGGACGGGACGAAACTCACAGGTTCGGAAACGGGTTGCTTCAACTGTTCTCCGTTCTTCTTCTTGTCGATCCAGCCTTCGATGATACGTTTCATGACTCCCTCTTGAATCGCAATTCCTCCAGTTTTCTTCTCGCTTTTCCATTTCTCGTTGAACATTCCAGCAAAGAATTGAGGCGCGATCTCGTCGAGCTTTGCTCCGGTCTCTTGCTCTGCGAAGAACTAGCCGTGAAAGAGGAGAACCGGAAAGTCAGCTTGCGAGCGGGCAGAAGGAGGACGAAGGGAAACCAGCTCACAAGCTGATACCCAAAGTTGGGCATTTTCGTGTGAACGAGTTGCTCGAGGTCGAGGTAAGGGGTCGAAGGTTGAGCAGGAGGCAAGTAAGGAGTGCAGACGCTCGCGATGGCGATGACTCGATCTGGAAAAAAATCGACAAACCTCCAAGCGACCATTCCTCCCCTGTTGTCCCCATTCTCGCACCTTCGTCAGCCTTTCCCTCTCTCCGAGGGTAAATTGTCGAGCTCACCAGTCGTGTCCGAGCACGATAACTCTTCCTTTGACCCCGAGTTCATTGAGCAAACTGTTCATGTCGTAAGCAACACTTTTGTAGCTATACTTCTTGAGGTCGGCCGGCTTGTCGCTGTCTCCATATCCCAACTGCGAGGGACAAATGACTCTGTAACCTCGAGCGGCGAGTGCAGCAATCTCTTCAGGTTTCAAGTGGGGAAAGGTTGTGAGGAGCTTCATTCGGACGCTGAGAGTCTCGGACAGGGATAGGAATATTGACTCACGGTATCTCCATCCGTACCAGAGATCAGGGAAACCGTGGCATAAGAGAAGAGTCGGAGCTTCGTTGATGCTGCCTCTGAAGTGCTTCGGATGTTGGTCTACACAGTGATAGCGATTGCCTGAAGCCGTCAGCACGAATCGGTGGTTGTAAGTGGAAGGATCAGTCGGCTTTGGGGTCGTCATAGCGTGGTCGAGCAGGAGGAGTGAAAGGTCGAAAGGAGGGAAAGGATCGGGTAATCGGTCTGACAACTCTCACTTCGCCTGAAGCCCACCTGGGCAGCTCGGAGGGTTATTCCACGCTGTATGGTTCCCATCAAATCCAAGCGTGCCCATCCGGAGTAGCGAGAGAGTTGCAGGGAGGTTTCATCAACAGCTCGGCTTTCAGCAATCCCAGTCCTCCTCGCAGGTGTTCCAGCGCCGATTCGATAGCCCAGAGAGCGCAGAATAGGTTTGAGGACGCTCACATGGCAATAGGGACTTTGACCGAGTGATGGAACGAGCCCAACCTCACTCTTCGCTTTTCTGCCTCCTCCTACTTCTTTCAATCTCGATAATACAGTGATGGCTATTCCAGCAGGACCCTCAGAAGCTCCTATTAGAGCTGCATCTACCATGCGTACGTCCCCCGCTCGCTTCTACAGTTCTCTCTTCCTGACCTGAGGAGCACTCTCTCTCATCGTGAACAGGCGGTACAATCGGCTCGTTTTTCGGCGTGTTAGGTCGTGAGTCCCCCTTCCCTTTCTCTCGTCGCAATTTCGAGCTAATTGTCGACTCTCTCCTCAATCTACGAGAAGTCGCTTTGCCCGTGTTCATTTATTTCAAGAACAAGAACGAGGTCAAGAAACGAGAACAGTACCAACAATCGAGAGTGAGAGGAGGGGCGTTGGCCCAGAGTATGGAAGGTGAGTTTCTTGTGCCAATTATGTCGTGAAAGAAATGAATCGCTGAGATGGATGCGATGTTCGATAGGTACGAAGGCTTGAACGACCTGAGACGAGCAGAATGTATGATTGTAACAGTATGCAGCTACGAGGAATCATCCCTTTTCAACTACAGACGAATCGACCTGATTTCAATCGGAAGAACGTCGATCACCGTTACTACACGGCGCGACAGACTATCACGGAAGGAGTCTGCAAACTCTGTTCCACTAGGAAGACACCGACGAGTCGAATGGAAAGCTGCGGCCAGCTTTGAGATGGAAAACGTCGTCGAGCGTCAGACGCGCGAAGCCGGATCGACGAAAATGTTCGAGTCATGGCTTGCTGGCGACTCGGGAGATGGCGCGCCCGCGACAGGTCTAGGGCGTCAGCGGAGGTTGCGTGCTCAGAAGCGGATGGGAGCGGTGGTCTCGCAAGGAAACTTTGAACCAAGCGAGAGATTCGTGAGCCAAAATGCAACTCTCGGACGGCTCTGTGCGCGGCTAGACTTGGTTTTGGTTTGGTGCTGTCTGTTCTCTCTCCGATAGAGCGTTTCCACGAAGAGAGAAACACAGCGGTTCGGGTCAGAAGCGTCGGTTCGCCCGAAACTATTTCGAGGCGACCTGACCTTATCTTTCCGTTACGCTCTCTCCTTCTCACCGCCGACCGCTCGAACGACACCTATAATGAGCTGTTTACTTCGAGCAACCCCTAGACGGCGCCTCGTCACTCCCACAGCTCGCTCTTTCACCTCGACCGCTTCATCTGGTTTCCTCGCCAGGAACCGCCCATCACTCTCTAGCCTGCCGATAGACATTTCTCCTGAAGTACAACAAGCTCAAGCAGAGGGTAGACCGATCGTAGCTCTCGAATCGACCCTCATCACTCACGGTGAGCTCTCCGATCTTATTGTTCAACTTCGCTCCTCCTATCCCTCGTACAGTCGGGTCGAGCCGCGCTGACACCACTCTTTACCTACCTCAAGGTCTACCGCCACCTCATTCAGCATCGCTCCCGAACGAATGTGAAGCAATCTTGCGCGAACAAAATGTCACGCCCGCGACTGTAGCTCTACTCGGAGGGAGGATAAAGGTCGGCCTTACTCCTCAAGATCTCGATCTACTCGCAGAGAAAGGATGGGCCGCTCGACAAGGCGACAAAGCAGACAAGGACAGGCTATGGAAAGTCGGAAGGAGAGAATTGGGCGCGGCTCTGGTCAAAGGGTTAGACGGAGGCACGACCGTAAGCGGAACGATGGCAGTCGCTCATTTGGCGGGAATTAAGGTGTTTTCAACGGGAGGTATTGGCGGAGTTCACAGAGGGGCGGAAACGAGTGAGTTTTCGTTTTCGTTTTCCTTGCTGCCTCTATCAAGCTGACAGTTGAATGCTGTGGCAGGTTTCGACATCTCGAGTGATTTGATCTCCCTAAGCGATACTCCGGTCGTTGTAGTCTGTGCGGGTTCAAAATCGATCCTCGATATTGGACTAACTCTCGAATATCTGGCAAGTGTCCTCTTCCACATCTCCACTATGGCCGTCTGCTTACTGCATGCCATGCCTAACAGGAAGCACATGCTGTACCGGTAGCTGGGTACAAGACCGATCATTGGCCAGCTTTCTACACGGCCGAATCAGGATTCAAAGCTCCCATGCGACTCGATTCTGCGCTCGAAGTCGCTCGAGCCATTCGTGGGTCCTACGCGGCGCTTCTTGGTCGTCTCCGTCTGTCAACTGACCTCATGTCGCCGCGTTTGCAGGTATGACGGATAAACTCCAACTCCCCTCTTCTCTCTTGCTCGGTAACCCAATTCCAGAAGCTTATCACGCCGTCGGAGAGGAATTGCAAGAAGCTGTACAGGTCGCGGTCGCAGAGAGTGTCGAGAACGGAATGTCGAAACGAGGGAAAGAAGTAACTCCTTGGTTGCTACAACGAGTCGCGGAACTCACACAAGGAAGGAGTCTGGAGAGCAGTCAGTTCACTCTATCTTCTCGCATTGTGATCCTTGACTGACTCGTCTCGAGCGGTTAGACAAGGAGTTGATTCGAAACAACGTGAGAGTCGGAGGACTCGTCGCAACGGAATACGCAAAACTACTGAAAGAAGAAGAGGTTTGAATCCCGTTCCCCTCTTGTCCCACCATATAGAAGTACTGCAATGCTAAGAATATCGACGATTTGTCCCTCGTCTACTCGTCTCGTTTAGCAAGGATCACCTGCTTCGTCGTTCATGCCTTCTTCACCTCTACAAACCCGCATCGATCCCTCTTCCACTTCTGCGACAACAACTCCCTCAAGAATACCAGCGACCCCTTTGTCCACTGCCTCGCTTGCTGTCGTCGGATCTCTCGCTGTCGATATCACGATGCACCCTTTCTCGAGTTCACCTCTTCAGACGACAGCGCCCGGAACCGTTTCCCTCACGCTCGGAGGTGTCGCCGGTAACGTTGCTCGAGCAGCACATTCGATCCTGAACGATGAAAGAACCCTCCTGATCGCGCCGATTGGCGAAGATTTGCTCGGGAGTGTCGCAGAAAAAGGTCTCAAGGACAAAGGGATGAGAACGGATGGACTCATCAGACCTACAAGTGAGTCGGGAGAAGAGACAGAAGCGAGGACGGCGACGTGTGGGTATCTCGTAGATGAAAAGGGAGAGTTGATCGGCGGGGTTGCGGACATGAAAATCGCGAGAGAAGTTGAGGGTCAACAGGTGAGCTTTGCTTTCCGTCTTTGTGACAGTCTCTCCGACACAGATGCGCTGACACGATAGCCCTTCTTCTGCCTAGATTGTCAACAAGCTCAAGCAAGCTCAAGCGAAAGTCGTAGCGTTTGACGGCAATCTTTCTCCCGAATCGATGGCTCGAGTTCTCGTTCACTGCGGACAGTTCGACATCCTCAGTGAGCCCCCTGAATTCCCTGTCGCGACTGATCATCGAGCTGATAGCGCTCGCCTTTCTTCAGCCTTCTTCGAACCTACGTCGAACGCCAACTCGCTCAAACTCCTCACCGCTTTACAACAACCCCTGATCACGTCCCTCCCTCCGACCGGACACCCTCTCGTCACGTACTCTACACCAAACATCCACGAACTACAAACCCTCTTCCAGAACGTCGCCTTTTCAGACTCCTCCATCTTCGAGCCAGGTCAGTGGTTCGACGGCATCACAGTCTCTGCCGATCAGCTCTCCCTCCGACTACCCTCCTGGGTCGTCAACGAAGGTGTAGCGCAAATGGCGGTTCGACTACTACCGATTATCGGTACCCTTTTCGTCAAAAGCGGTTCGAAGGGAGTTCTCGTCGTTCAGAGAGTCTCGGGAGTCGACAGAGTGTCACGTTGGAAGCAGTTGAGACCCGTGAAGGGCACCGTCGTCGTTGGAAGTTCTGCAACACCGAGTGAAGCAGTCGTGATTCGACATTACTCGGCTTTGACACTCGACGAAAACGAGATGGGATCAGTGACTGGCGCAGGAGACAGTTTGGCGGGTGCAACGTTGGCCGCCCTCGTCTCGAATTTGGATCCGATTGTTCCATCAGAGCTCGATAAAATCGTAGACCTCGCTCAACGGTATGGGAAATCCGCTCCTCTTTCTTCTACTCTCTCCGATGACTCACCCAAATCACCTTTAGAGCCGCGATCAACACTCTCAAGAGTAGGGAAGCTGTCGGAGACCACTCTCATCTCCGAAAGCTTCTCGCCGAAAGACAATGAGCTGAAGAATGCGAAATTGCCGCTGAGGGTAGTGAATAAACTGAACGAAGGGGTGTATGACGAGCGAGAAGGGTAAAAGGGGATAATGCGATAATGAGACAGAGAGACAGGAAGAAGGGGAAAATCTAGGATGAATTGGTTGCGAAAGTAGATTTGGCGAGAGTCCGAAGTCGTGAACGGGATCCGGTTGGTTTCTCACTCTGTCGTGGTTGATGCTGGTACGAAAGGGTATATTGTCGCTGTTGTAGTAAAATCACACGATTCAATCAGGATCCTTTCGAGAGACAAGCGATGAAGCGAGATAGGGCAGATTTCACTCACCTCTTCGTCGAGAACGGGAATGTTGACGATAGCTCGCTCAACGAGCTTGTCGACGGGTAATGTCGGCGCTATTCTGCTGCAGTCGAGCACGATGGCCGCGCTTCGACCCATCTGAGAGAACTTGCTCCAATTCACCTTGCCGTCTTTAAGATCACTCTTGATCTCATTGACGACCGTGATATCTTGCAAGTGCACACCACTGTTCGTGACGATAGACGTCAGCGAGATAGAGGCGGTGGGCTTGAGAAGCGACGTACAGATAGGGGATCATGTTAACGCCGGAATTCGCAAGCGCGAGTCGATAAGCGCTAAAAGACTTTGTCGCCGCCATCAATCGATTCAGACTCCTCAACTTCTTCGGAAGTCGATTCGCTTCGGTTTCGACGAGTTCGGGTCTTCGAGGTTGGGTCTTCGGATCGCCATCGAGTTTGTTCGTGACGAGTTCCATCGTTTCGCTGAGTCGGAAGATCGGTTGAGAGTTCAACCCGGCGAGTACTCCCATCAGAGAGTCGAAATTCTCTTGTTCTCGTAGGGCGAGAGCAATGAGAAGCATCTTCTCCATGATTCGAGCACGTTGTTTGAGCTTGCCTTGAACGAGAATGAGCGAAGCCGTCCAATTCGCGAGGTACTGTCTCTCAGCCCTTGTCAGCTTACCTCCAAACAGTAGAATCGAGGGTAGAGTGGTAAACTTACGTTGACGAAAGCGATCGATCTCATTACGTTCGTATCTGAATCGCGAAGAGCGACTCGAGGATTCGCTGGGTCTCTCGGGGCGAGAACGTGTCGAAGTAAATCACGAGGCTGTTGAGAGACAATTAGACGCGTGTCAGTCATCGCAAACGCTCGAGCAAGGAGGTGAGAGAGAGTCGATTTACCGTCATCCCACCAAACATTTCCCAAGCTAATCTCGTGATTTGTAACGCGACTTCTTCCTCTCGCATCTCCATGATCATGTTCGAGAACTCGATCAAAGCTGATGCACCGATACCACCCTTCAACTTCAAGCTCGTTGTCGACATTTGAGCTTGATCTCCCGAATCTTGAGTATCGAGAGTACCGGCGTCGGAAGGCGTTCGAGTAAGGAGAGTCGACGTCTGCGAGCCTGAGCCGTCGTTCGACATTGGGATCGAGAGGTTCGTCGCGTTTTGACTGTTCGATGAATCGTAAGAGGGCGCGATCGAAGGTCTTCGACCAGCTGGGAGTTCGAGTTTCGGATCAGTCGGGGATCGACGAGGTGAATCGGGTACGTCTTTGTCGGGAAGAGCGTAAGAAGCTTCGGGGTCGGATTGAGTCGAGATTGACGATAGGAGAGGAATTAGTTCGAGCGCATAGTGCGCGACCCATGTCGCTCCGCTCGGTAGGAGTGACTGAAGGAAAGGTGATAGGATTGCGAAGGTGCTGGGCGCGGAGAAGTCGCCAGGATAGTTTTGCATCCAGATCGATAGAACACCGCAGATTCTGAGAGTTCGAGAGAAGAGAAGAGTCAGCCCACGCTCGCGGTATCATCAAAGAGAAGGAGAACTCACTTCATCTGAGCGAATCGGCTCAGGAGTGGATCAGATTTTAGTTTCTGAGCGACAAACTCGAACCTTTCGATGAGTTTTTCGACAACATCGAACGGTCTCGCAAATCGACGATACGTGATCAAAAAGAGCGTCACGTAAGCCTCATCTGCGAGCGATTCGATTTTCAGTAAGCTCAGGTTCAGCGACTAAAAAAACGGAGATCGCTCACCGTTTCCTGTCACGGAGGCGTACAAGAACTTATCGATCAAGTCCTCGCGGCTGAAGAAGAGATCGAGAGCAGCCTGTTTCGTCGTAGAGCTAATCCAGACGACAACAAAGTGAGTGAGCTGCTGTTTACAGAGCACGAGTGGAGTGAAAAGTCAACTCACCCTCTTCGCTCATCGATTAACGGTTGTTCCATCTCTCCAGTCTCCGCAGCAGCCGACCTCTGACTCCCTGGTTGTCCGTTGGAATCTTGCGATTCGTACGTCGGCGCGGCATCGCTGACATAGGTCGGAGCTGTCGATTTCGGCGAGAGTGGTTCTTCAGTCGCCGATTTCGAAGGGGGATGAATAGGAGTTTCTTGCGCTCCGATCGGTGCTTCCTGTACGACTGATAGTCCAAGACCGAGTGCGTCACTGTGACCGTGGGAGCTCCCTCGAGGCGAGTGATAAGAGTCGATCGAGCCTTGAGCGTCTTCGGCATACCCGGAATTTGACGAGTTCCCAGCATTGAACGGGGATCTTGAGGTCGTCGCGTATTGTACTGAACCCCTACGACTAATCGCCGGCGAGTTCGAAGCGACCGAAGGAGGTCGATACATTTCCCCTCGATTCTCCATAATTTGACGAATGATATATTTGAACGATTCCTTCGTCTTGCGAGTCGGATCTTCGAGTCCTCCGTCGAGGGTGACGATCCCTGCTCCGTATATGTTGCACACTTTTGCGGCTTCGGTCGGGTCTGTCGCGTTTCGACCGAGTTCGGGAGGTTGGGCTTTACAAGCGAGAACGATGAGAGGGACGTCGGAACCGCGAGTCCAGAACGCTTTCAGGAGGACGGAGAGCGAGGAGAGAGCTTCGGGATCCGTCGAATCGTAACTGTCCAACGCGCCAGAGTGATCAGCCTCGAAAAACGTTTGAAAGTCATATCGAGCGGACTTACCAGAGCATGGCTCCCTCGCACTGAGGTAGCCCATCGGGCCAAATCACACCTTCATCGTTGTATCGCAACAGGTGCATATCGATCTCGAGCACTTCGATCGTTCTTCGGCTGCCTCCTATCGTGAATGAGGTCGTCGTCGTTGTGACTAAACCACACGAAAGTCCTTCAGAATCTCTCGCGTATGACTCTAGTGGCGAGGTGCTTACCTCGATTCCCGACATGATCCTCTTGGACGACGGTTTGACGTTCCGTCGATCTAGGTTTTAAACCTTTCTTCACGACTGATGATTTGCCAACGTTTCGAGGCCCAACAACAGCGACGACGAAATCTGCTAGCGAGTTGGGGGATGTCGGTGCGATCCCCTGTGATGCCGACATGCAAACGAGGTCGTCAGTGAGAACGAAGACGGGAAATGACGAGAAGAAGTGACTGCGCACAGACGGCTGATTCAGATCGAACCCGCTCAATCTCGACACCAACTCTGCTTGCTCGTCTTCGTTCAAGTCATCACCATCACTTCGATTCCGTCTCTTCGGGGCTGCGGCCATCGGAGTATCCGGATAAATCGGTAACGAGAGTTTCCCATCTCTCCGAAACGGGACTTCGTCACCCTCCAGAGTCGAGAACGTTGCCGATGGATTTGGTGGGGTTGAAGGTGCGTAATTCGGATGTAGAGGAGCATCGAGAAGCGGAAGAGAAGGGACAGAAGGTAAAGTTGGAGTTCTCGCCGCTTCAGGAGATTGAGGAGCGTCATGGAACCGAGTTTCGGGGGAATCTAGTCGATCTATCGAGGGTGAAGGATCGAGCGCGGGTTGCGAGTTGACAACGACTTCCGCCTCATTCTCGTTCTCGTTTTCGTTCTGAGTTGATAAACTCGCAGTTTCGAGAGTTCCTCCATCTTCGTCCCCGTAATCCGTTTCATCATCTCGTACTCGTCCTAGGTCTCGAGTATACTGTTCCCCTCTTCTCGCCCATTCAAACTCCCCTTCGTCATCCTCCTCGGCATCTTCAGTCTGCGAAGCTCGTTCCGATTCCTCCTCCTCCGCGACAGCAATCGCATCCACCGCTCCTATCCCTAGCCCAGCAGCTTGGGCTTCAAATAGCCAACGATCGGCTTCCCTCGCCGTATGACTCATTCGATGTGAGAAAGTACCCGTCGCGAGTTGTTGACGAGATGGACGTCGATTGAGCGAAGGGGAAACGGGAGGTAATCGAGAATTGACGACGAGTGGATCATCGTTGACGGTCGAAAGGCGAATCGGGGAAGATGTAGAGTATTGAGCTTGCGAGACGGAATATTGAGTAGATTGAGAATCGGAAGAAGGGTGGGAAACGAGGTTTGGTCGAGAATGATGTGGTGATGTCGTATTCGATGAAGTTGGGGAAGGACTGATTGAACTTCTCGAGGAACGTCCGAACGCTTGGAGGGAACGAAACATGCTTCGTCCTTTCCCATTCCCATTTCCGGAATTCGAAGTTGCCGAGGCATCGAGTGAAGGAGTTGGGTTTGTCGGGAGGTGAGCGTCGAGATGTCTCGAGCTTGATCGAGAGAGGGATGGAGAGGAAGTCGCAGAAGTTCGACTTGACGAGAATCCTTCTTCCGGATAGGGTAAATCGAGAGGAGATTGAGGAGGGAGCGTAGGGAGTGCTGGAGAGTCGAATCCGAGGAAGTTCGACGGTCTACTGAGGGAGAGGGAAGTTCGACTGATTGAGCCACTCGTGACTGAGACTTGATCTCGTTGCGAAACTGGAAGAGGAGGAGGGTTTCTCGCGAGACTGTCGAGTAACTCTGGTGGGAGAGCTGGCAAAGGCGGTTGATCGACTCCTCCTCTGTAACTACTGCCAGAGTTTCCCGATCTACCAGATAAAGTCGAAGGTGCTCTGCGCGAAGGAGGTTGAGCTTGAGCTTGACCTTGCGGAGGAGGAGGAGGTTCTCCCCAATTCGAGGGAATCGCTCCTGTTATGTCCCCTCCTCCTTCTTCTTCGTAGTCTTCTGGAATTTCCACCTCTCTCGTCACAAACTTGACCATCCCTCTAGACTTGAGACTGTATGCTGCGAGTGATCACTTGAAAGGAGCCTGAGGGGAGAAGGCGGTGTCGGTTCTTGGAGGAGACGAGACTAGACGGCGTGAATGAGAAGAGGAAGATGCAAGAGTCTGTCAGAGAACCCAAGGATCAGTCAAAGAGGCTCGAGCGAAGATAAAGGGAGGAGAAGATGTTGAAAAAGGAAGCGAGAACCGTGATCTCCTTCATCTCGTGAATGGAATGAATGAAGGGCTCACCTGAATCACAAGAGAATGCTATGGACGCTGAGCGTGTTGTTCGAGCTGCCGAGTAGGTATGAGGGGAGAAGTTTGACGAGTTCGGATCGAAGAGGGGGAAGAAACTGTTTCTGTTCGTGGCTCGGGAGTCGAGATGCGATGAATGCTGAGAATGCTAGAGTATGACTTTGATTGTTGGGAATGCGGAAAGATGCGAAAGAGCGCGGCGAGGGAAATGAGTTGGGTTCAAGAGCGAAACTTGGAATTCTCGCGCGCCGCGCAGAACTCGAAATTCTGAGTCTCATGCGAATTCTCTCTCCCGTCGACGGCTGTCCACGGAAGCTCATACGAATGCGAAACGAAAGCTAGTTGCAGAAAGCCGAGAACGAGTTGCGTAATCGAAACGAGTAAAGACACAGACGTGGGAGAGAAACGAAAACGAGAATGGGGTATCACATGCGAGCGAGGTATAGGTGGATAACGAGGCGTTCATGCTAGCACATTGAGTAAGTTCCAAGTCCGAAGGCACCTTCGTTCATGGGGGAAAGGTCAAGTCGTTGATGAGGACTCGAAGCGGGATCCGAATAGAGACCTGTGAAAGTCGCGACGCATCAGCGGGAGCTCGCTGAATAAGATAGAGACAGTACTCGCCTTCGATAACCCCAGTGGATCGGTTCAATGCGACAAAGTAGAAACCGTTGATCGATAAACTCGATTCGGTTGCTGTGAATTTCTCACACTCTACCTTTAGCTCAAGTCAGACGAGCTTATGAAGAGTGACAGACTCACCTTTAACATTGACGAAATCTTTCTCTTTCCACCTCATCAATACCCAACCTTTCGATTTCTCCTCAACCCAAATCCGATCCTTCGCCCTCTCGAGCAACTCATTCTTCTTCATTCCCTTGAAAGGTCCAACTTGAATCCACGATTCCGCTTCGGTACTCTGACTGACTCTGATTCCTTCGGGAGAAGAACCTCCTGAACCGGTCGGAGAGGGGGAAACGAACAACCCGTTGCGGAGGGGTTGGATGATTGAAGCTGAGAAAAAAGTTGTGACTCGAGTTGGGTGTCGAGAGAGATCCCGCTGGGGACTTTGGATCCCGTAGGCACTCATCAGTCCAGTGACGGTCCCGACGGAAGGATCGTAAGAATGAATATTGACCTGTGAAATGCTTGCGAAGTGATGAGCTCGAATCAAAAGGGCTCAAAAGCTTCGGACTCTCACCTGAACTTCCCAACGTTCCTCCTCTCTCGCAGACCCTCTCGTAGGGTGTCCCTCCGTCGAAGCTTGTTCGTCTCCTCCCATTCTGACGAGTAACTCATCTGCGACTTCCCTCCAACTCGCCGGATTTGATCTCGCATTCGGATTCGCACTCCTGGCAATATTGATTCTCGCTCGTTCGACTGGGGTCAAGTTCGGTGGAATAGGTGCCGAAGGGACTGTCGCAGCTGAGTTCGTCGAAGGAGTTCCGACTGCCGTGTGCGAAGAATAAGGGGCGTATCGGGAAGAAGAGGAGGAGGATGAAGGTCGATTCGTCGAGATGGAATCGGCTGTAGGCATGTACGCGTAATGGAGAGGCGAAGAAGTCGAAGTCGATGGGGTATATGGTCGAAGAGCTGGAGGAGAGGGGTTCCCAACTCGACGAGCAGTCGCCGAGGGAAACGGAGCGAAAGGGGGCCATGCTGTTGATGCCGATGACCGAGAACCGCTACTTCTGCCGCTTGAGGTCGAAGACTTTGCGTTCGTGACTTGTTGGCCGAAGAAAATGGAACCGGGAGTGAGGAAAGAAGTGTAAGAAGTCGAGGAGGAAGGGTCGAGAGGTAAGGTAGAATCGATGGAAGGTTTCGGTGCGGAATCGATAACGGGAGGTGAAGGCTGAGTTGGAGGGACGTCGTCCACGTTTAGAGGTTGTTCGCCTAAGAACCCGGGCCAAATCGCAGGCGCACGAGAAGCTGTCCGCGAAGAGAGTGTTTCGCCTCGAAGCATGTCGGTGTCGTCCATGTCCTCGTAACCTTCGAAATCCTCGTCGGTTCCTTCTCCATCGAATCCGAAGATCGCTTCCTCGACGTTCGCCGGTTCGTACCAAAGCCCATCGTCTCCTTCTTCCTCGTCGTCTGAATCTCGCAGAATTCCCCCAAATGTCGGAAACCCGTAAATCTCCCCTGCACTCGATCCCGTCCGCGCCTGTAAGCCATCATGTTCTTCTCCTTCGTCGCCTCCTCCTCCTCGAGCGTGATCGTCTACATCGACCAGATGATTCGGAGGTGGATCTTGAGCCAACATTTGCATCAATTCCCTCGCTCTCCTTTCCGTATCTCGTTCATCCCACTCGAGTTCCATGTCTCGTCGGTTCGTGTGTCGTTCGAAGAGGGAAGTCGCGGCTGAATCGTCCTGAGCCGGAGTCGTTCCGTTGTTGACGTACGAAGGAGAGGTCAATTCGCGAGCGCGTTCGACTGCACTGCGAGCGTTCTCGATCAGGTGTAATAGTTCGTCGTCTGTGGTTGAATCGGCAGTTCGAACGATGACTGAGGAGGACGAGGGTTGGTTCAATGACTGCCGAGAGGTTCGTCGCCGTCGTTGATTCGGATTTGTTGGCGGTGGAGAGGAGGGCATTCCGCTCTGGGAATGGTTCAATCCCGAGTTAAAAGAGTAAAGGCGAGATGAAGCGTAAGAGACGTTGATTATATCGATCGATGAGGAACGATTGTAGGGAATTTGGACCGACACTTGTCGAAAAATTCTGAAATCTTTCCTTCTCCCTCCTCCCCCCTCCACCCCTCCTCGTACGCTGCCTACTAGCTAGTTAGATCTCCGGAGATCAATCGCTAAACCCTTTTCATCGACGTTCCAACAGTTCTAACTCAGCCGACATGTCTGGATCTGACGACGAAGTGAGTTTTCTTCCCACCCCTCCCTCGTCTGACTAGCGGCTCACCTCGCTGTTTTGCTCCCGCTATTGTAGATCCCCCAACTCGTTGAAGGAAACGACGATGTTTTCGAGGGAGCCATCGGTTAGTTCGAACAGCTCCTACCCCTTTTCTCTCAGCGAATTAGATGGCTAAACCTACTTTTCAACTCTCCCTCGCTCGTCCTGCTGTTCAGGTATCGATCTCGGAACCACCTACTCTTGCGTTGGTGTCTGGCAGAACGACCGTGTCGAAATCATCGCCAACGTATGCTTTCTCTCTCCCGCTCTCTCATTCTCTCATCCATCCGCACTGCTTACACAGTACTTGCTCGATAACAGGACCAAGGAAACCGAACTACCCCTTCCTATGTCGCCTTCACTGAATCCGAGCGTCTCATCGGAGACTCTGCCAAGTTCGTTTCTTCGCAATTCAGTTACAACCAGACTCGGACGGTTCAACTAATGAGCGTGAGCTGTGAACAGGAACCAGGCTGCGATGAACCCCAGGCAAACCGTCTTCGACGCCAAGCGTCTTATCGGTCGCCGATTTGACGATGCTGAAGTCAAGAAGGACATGTCCGCCTGGCCTTTCACCGTTGTTGACAAGGAGGGATCTCCCTTCATCCAGGTCAGTTACCTAACTCTCATTGAGCTGTGTCGGATTCGAACGGTCAAACTGACGAGAGTTCCCATCGATTTTTAGGTCAACTACCTCGGAGAGGAGAAGACTTTCTCCCCTGCTGAAATCTCCGCCATGGTTCTCGGTAAACTCAAGGAGACCGCTGAGGCCAAGCTCGGCAAGACCGTCAAGAAGGCTGTCGTCACCGTCCCCGCCTACTTCAACGACTCTCAACGTCTCTCGACCAAGGACGCTGGTGCGATCGCTGGACTCGACGTTCTCCGTATCATCAACGAGCCTACCGCTGCTGCTATCGCGTACGGTCTTGGAGAGGCTACTGAGAAGTCGAAGAAGGAAAAGATTGTTCTTATTTTCGATCTCGGAGGAGGAACTTTTGATGTCTCGCTTCTTTCTATTACCGGAGGTGTCTTCGCTGTCAAGGCTACCGCTGGAGACACGCACTTGGGAGGAGAAGACTTCGACAACACCCTTCTCGAGCACTTCAAGAAGGAATTCGAGCGCAAGAACAAGCTCGACATCTCTGACGACCCCCGTGCCATGCGTCGATTGAGGTCGGCCTGTGAACGTGCCAAGCGTACCCTTTCTTCCGTCACCCAAACCACCGTCGAAGTCGACTCTCTCTTCCAAGGTGTCGACTTCTCGGCTTCGATCTCGCGAGCCCGTTTCGAGGAGATCAACGCCACCACCTTCCGTTCGACCCTCGACCCCGTCGAGAAGGTTCTCAAGGACGCCAAGATGGACCGCGCCAAGGTTGACGACATCGTCCTCGTCGGAGGATCGACCCGTATCCCCAAGATTCAATCGCTCGTTTCGGAATTCTTCGGCGGACGTCAACTCAACAAGTCCATCAACCCCGATGAGGCCGTCGCTTACGGTGCCGCCGTTCAAGCCGCCGTCCTTACTGGACAAACCTCCGAGAAGACCGCTGATCTCCTCCTTCTCGATGTTGGTGAGTCCAATTTTCTCTCGATTTTTCCTTCTTCTTTCATCTGACGAGGCCGGTTCTCGCGCAGCCCCTCTCTCGCTCGGTGTTGCCATGCAAGGTGACGTTTTCGGTGTTGTCGTCCCCCGAAACACCCCTATCCCCACCAACAAGTCCCGAACCTTCACCACCGTCGAGGACAACCAAACGACCGTCACCTTCCCCGTCTACGAGGGAGAGCGTGTTACCTGCAAGGAGAACCGACTCCTCGGAGAGTTCGAACTTTCTGGTATCACCCCTCAACCCCGTGGACAAGCCGAGCTCGTTTGTACCTTCGAGGTTGACGCCAACGGTCTCCTCAAGGTTTCCGCCCTCGACAAGACTTCGGGTCGACGTGCCAACATCACCATCACCAACTCTGTTGGACGTCTCTCGTCTGCCGAGATTGATCAAGTGAGTCCCTCTTCGTCACTTTGTGCGAATTTTTCGAAACTGATCCTCAACCTTTTGTTCCTTTCTCTAGATGATCAAGGATGCTGAGAACTACAAGCAAGCCGACAAGGACTTCACCGCAAAACACGAGAGTAAGCAAGAGCTCGAGTCGTACGTCGCTTCGGTTGAGAACACTCTTGGTTCGCCCGAGGTTTCCGCCAAGCTCAAGCGTCAACACCGTGCCGCTGTCGAGGCTGAGCTCGTACGTTCCATCTCACTCTTTCACATCGATCACGAGAACTAACTCATTGTCACTCTCCCTCACAGGCCAAGTCGCTCGAACGTCTCGAAATCGAAGACTCTACCGCCGATGAGCTCCGCAAGGCTCACCTTCACCTTCGTCGCGCGATGCAAAAGGCCATGTCTGGAGGTCGTTAAACAACCTTCTTTCCCCCTTCCTTCTTGTGATGTAGTGTCTTCGAACCCAAAAAATCCCGCGCCTTAATCTCCCCAATCCCCCGGTTGTCGTTCTCTTGCTTGTTTTCTTCTCTCTTCTCCTTCGGGGGGGGACCCTCCTCTCTTTCTCTTTTCTCTCTCGCATGTCATTTTTTCTTTTTTTTTTCTGTTCCCCCACCTCTCTCTCTCTCCTCCGTCTTTTGCTTCCCCCCTCCTCTCATATTTACCGCTTGATCGAGATCCCGAAGGCGTCGTCCTTCGAGCTCTCGGAATAAAAGGATTGGATAACTCGCAATGAGGAATCAATTCAGACAGACTTTCGCTTTCGTTCGTTATCGTCGTAGAGCTTGGGGAGGTCAGAGAGATTCGAGAGCACGGTCGATGACGAACTGCAAGAAGTGCAAGTTTGCGATGTTTGGACAACTTCTCCAGTCTTCGTACCGTCATTAAGCACAGAGTCATTGCCGCGAGTTCGAGTTGTTCATAGTCTTGTGTGCTGCACTGTCTGCTTGGCTCCGTGATCCTCGCGGCCAAAGCGAAAGAGAGAAAGAGCGGTGGAAACTTGAGGAGAAAGAGACCTCAAGCGTACCGCGCTCCCTTACTAACTCTAAGCCGGGCTCCGGGGAAATGGAAACTGGAGGGGCAGAGATCTACCTCGTAACCTACTAGAGACTCCCTCCAACAGGCTCGAGAGAACTCCTTCCCGCGCTGAAGTCGCTGTGGCCTGAGCTTGACATTTTGGCTTTCTCAGCTTGGTTTCGACAAACTCTGAACACGGCGCTGTGCAGAAGGGCAGATTCCTCTTCCATGAGAATTATCGAACGGAGGTACAGCTGTCGTGACAGACAAACAAATCAAGCCAAAACCTATTCAAAGACTCCGCCTGGTTCCATCTCACTCTTGCCCATCAGAACACGAGATTTTCCGCCCATTTTTTGCGTTCCTCCCTTTCCTCTTGATACTCTTCTTCGACAGTGATGGCCTCAAACGCGTTACCCGAAACTTCGATCCCTTCCTGTTCCGCCAATTCTTCGAATTCTTCCAATTTCGTCGCCGTAAAACTGTCGGTCCAACTCGGGAGGAACCAATCGTCGTAGCGACCCCACTTATAGACTTCCGGTTGCCAAGCTGGTGCCGTCTTATCTCGAATTCTGGATCCTATTTTGCCGCCCACATTGTCGAATCGGATTGCCTTGAGCGTCTTGTGCTTCTGACGTCCTTTGATGAGCTTTCCAAGTTCGACGAGATTGACATCGGACTCCGGACTGAAGATGAGCGTTTCGAGAGGAAGTTGGTGAAGAGCCTGGAAGAATTCGGGTGCGACGGAAGCACAAGTACCCCCAACGTCGAGCGAGGAGAGTTCGGAAAGGCCGTCAACGAGGGTAAGAAGTGAACCTTCTGGGGAAGGTCCAAAGGCTTCGTAGCGTTGTAGCGAGAGATGCGTGAGTTCTTCTGGAGTTTCGAGTCCTTCGAGGAGGCTATAGATTCGCGAAGTTGGCGCAGTATCCTCGAGGTTGAGCTCCAAGATCAAGGCGAACGAGCAGATGAGACGTTGGACAGAAGAGATACTCCTCGAGAGGGGACCATTCAGAGTGAGCGAGAAGAGGGAGGGAAGGGGAGAAGTCGTATCGGGAGATGGTTTGGTCGAGAGTTTGACGCTTGCCGGAGTACGGCACACCTGGAGCTTCAATTGGCCGAGGTCCAGATAGTTCGACAAGGAAGCGTAGAACGAAGGGTTGAAGGGGTCGTCGAAGCCGTGGAAGCTTGAGCTGAGACGGAGAGTGGTGAGTTTGGGGAGGGACGAAACGGCGACTTGTGGAGTGAGGATGATGGAGGCAATCCTAGACGATCCTTCGATGGCCAAACTTTCAACCCTGTCCAGGATCGAGAAGAGTCGTTCGATTCGGTCGGAAGAGGGAATGAGAGGATCGTCGACTTCGAAGAATCGCATCGAGAATGGCTCCCAGTTACGCTCGACATTGAAGTTGAGATCGATATCGGCGTCCAACACGTGTTCTGCTAGAAGATGTGGATTATTCACGGCGGTCCAACACAACTTGTCGAGTTGATCGTAGGATCGTAGCGAAATTTTACGGTAAAGAGTCGCTTGTTGGAAAGGGTACAATCGTTTCGATAGAGGGTGCACGAGGGATGTATCCAACTCTCCCAGGCGACTGAAGATGTTCCCGAGGAGCTCGGGGGGAAGGCGAGAGAGGTGATCGACCTGGTCAAGATGAACTCTGAATCAGCGAGAGCAGGGCAGTTCGCGAGTCTGACATACCTTTGACTCGTTCATGATAGCGACCGAAGGTTCTCGTGGTTGTCTCGTGGTCTTGAAGATGAGTTGTCGATGAAGAGAGAGGAAGAGAGAAGAGGAGGGCTCCCAAGTCACGTGTCGTCGCAGCAAACGCTTCGCAACTTCGCAAGAATCTCTCCTGTGATCCTCGTTCGACGACATTGACACCTGTATGGACAGAGGTGTTCCTTCCCCGTCGAGTAGTTCGTGGGTGACTGGATAGCCACACGCGTCTAGCCCTTGCAAGAGTAAAGGAAAAAATACAACAACAGCTTCCGCAATTCTGAACATCCGCCTCACCTCCCGGAATCCAACGTTTCCTCTCGTCGGGGACTCGCTTCCTGCTGAGGTCGACATCCTAGGGTCTTGAGGATCGCCTCGATTGCCTGAAACGCAGTCGGGAAGGTCAGGCAACGAAACAGAAAACTCGAGGTGAATCATGAAGTTCGACTCACCTCTCCCTCTGATTTACTTCGCTTCCAGCGCGCCTCGTCTACCTATGCCTCGACCTTCCTCCTCTTCTTTCCCTCTCCATCAAGACCCTTGTCTGACTTTCTTCTCTTTTTCTTCTCCTCTTTCACGGCTTCGGCGCCATCAGTCGCCTTTACTCCATTCTCCAATTCATCCTTGAGACCTTGCGCGAGTCGTACGAGGGATGCTCGGACCGCGCCGGATCCCGAGAGTAGTGCAGAAGAGTCGGATGAAAGGAAGGAAGAAAGTTGAGTGTGAGCTTCTTGCGCGTTGACAGGTCGGAGTCTACGCGCTCGTAGGTGGAGAGGTGCAGGGAGGATTGAACTGTTCATTTTGTCGAGGGGTCTGAACGAAGTTAGAGGTTCGAGAGAGAAGAACGCAAGTCAACTCGTTCGAGCTTTCGGATCTTTCAATCCCGCTCTTTCACTTCCGTTCCTTCTCCGCCGAGCGAGTCACTGCCGAACACAGTTCATAAGCAACCGAAATATACCGAGGCCGACGCGCAGAACAGACGACGCACATCCTTCCAGAAAGTCATTCCGAACACATCAGTTTCAACTCTTCCTCTCCCTCTCAAGCTATCAAGACCCGGTTAAACTCGACTCGCTAGTACTACTCAGCTCAAGATGCCTAGTGTATCCAAGATGGTCTCGTTCGCTTTGTATGCGTTGAGGCATCCGAACGAGGCGAAATCGATGGTTACCTACAAGGCGAGTCGAACCTTCTATCCCCCGCTCGAGGTGTAGAACCGGTAAGCTGACTCTCGAGTATGATAGGTCTGGCGCGACCCGCTCAACAAGATTGATCAGAACCCTGAATCTGGATGGTTCGTCTTCCCTCTCTCCTCAGCTCTTCCGGACCTTTGAAAGCTCACCTGAATTGTTGTGACAGGGATCGAGCCGATATGAAGAGATGTTGGGAGTTCCTCGACATGACTTCGAGGAGTTTCGCGGCAGTCATTCACGAACTCGATGGAGATCTTTCGCGAGTTGTCAGTATGATCTCTCCTCCCTTCGTAGGCCTATGTTTGCTTAACTGACTCGTCTCGTCCTCACCAGGTCGCTCTATTCTACCTCATCCTGAGAGGTCTCGACACGATCGAGGACGACATGACGATTCCGATCGAGAAGAAAGCTCCGATACTCGACAATTTCTACTTGCGACTCGAGGATGATGGATGGAACTTTCAAGAATGTACGCTGGAATTCAGTTTATCGCTCGCTGTATCAGGGCTAACTTGTCTGTGAACAGCTGGACCGAATGAGAAAGATGCGCCTCTGCTCAAAGATTTCCAAGTTGTCATTGCTGAATTCAAGCGACTCGATGCTGGGTGAGCAAGAGTTCGATCTAACTTATGCTAGTTTGTCTCAAACTCTTTCTTCCACAGATACAAAACGGCGATTTCCGACATTACGAAGAAGATGGGAGCTGGAATGTCTCGCTACGCCAAATTTTACGCAGAAAGTGGAGGAAAATTCTCGGTCGATACACTCGCTTCGTTCGACTTGTACTGTCACTTCGTCGCCGGTCTAGTCGGAGAAGGACTCTCTCGACTATTTTCGGCCTCGGGGAAAGAATCTGAATACTTAGGGGAACAACTCACGCTCTCGAACTCGATGGGACTCATGCTTCAGAAGACGAACATTCTTCGAGATTTCCGAGAAGATTGCGACGAAGGACGAGTATTCTGGCCCGCTGAGATCTGGAGCAAGTACGTCTCAAAACCTGAAGACCTTTATCAACCTGGGAACGAGGAGAAGGCGATGTGGGCCTTATCGGAGATGACCGTAGATGCACTCGCTCACGCTACCGATGCACTCGATTACCTTACCCTCCTCTCGAATCAATCCGTCTTCAACTTTTGCGCGATTCCTCAAGTTATGGCGATCGCGACGCTCGAAACTTGTTTCATGAACCCTCAAGTGATGAAGAGGAACGTCAAAATCCGCAAGGGAGCAGCTGTTCAAGTGAGTCTCTCGAATCGCTCGTGCGTTGTAAACAGTCAGAACCAGGCTAACACTTTTCTGTGCAGCTTATCATGCAAGCTACGAACCCTCGGGATGTCGCCTACATCTTCCGTGACTACATGCGAAAGATTCACGCGAAAGCACGAGCGAACGATCCCAGTTTCATCAAACTCGCTGTTCTCACTGGACGAGTGAGTTTCTTTCTTGGGGGGGGGGGGGGGGGGGGGGGGGGGGGGGGGGGGGGGGGGGGGGGGGGGGGGGGGGGGGGGGGGGGGGGGG